>NC_034606.1:20064685-20152545 GCF_900095145.1 Mus pahari
GTATGTGTGTGTGTGTGTGTGTGTGTGTGTGTGTGCTCGAGAGCACATGTGTGTATGCACATATCTCTAGGGGATAATAGAGAGTGTCAGATACCATAGTCAGCTGTGAGCAATTTATAGTGAATTCTGGGAAGCAAATTCTTGATCTCTGGAAGAACAGGATGCTCTCCTAACTGCTGGGTCATTTTTTTTTTCTGACCCCTGATACACTTCTAAGTATTAAGGAAACATAAGAAATTGAACTCACCTGAATCAGACTGAATGATGTCCAGACATATACTCATAGGATGTATGAAAATGGCCTTTTGTTTCCCCTGAAGAATGAATGTCTGAAGTTGTAGTTTAGTTAAGAGGAGAAGCACACAGGAGAGAGATCCAGAAGGCCAGGAGAATGAATGGAAATGTGCAGCTGCAATGGGGTGTGGGGGAGGGAATCTCTAGGACATCCCAGAGACCCGGAATGGGGGAGACTTCCAGAAGTCAATGCTGGTGGTCTTAGCCAAGATGCCTAACTGTGAGGATATGGAACATGAAGAGGTCACCTCCTGTAGCTAGACAGGACCCTCAGTAGAGGAATAAGGACAACAACCCACCACAAAACTTCCCACCCCCAAAATACCCTGTCTAAAAGAAATTCTGGGAAAAAGAAGGAGGTAGAGACTGAAGGGATAGCCAACGAATAAGCAGCCAAACTTGAGTCCCATCCCTTGGACAAGCACCAATCCCTGACACTATTAATGATGTTCTTTTATATTTGCAGACATGAGCCTAGCATAACAGTCCTATAAGGGGCTCTACCCAACAGCAGACTTAAATAAATGAAGATACCCACAGCCAAACATTGGATGGGGGTTGGGAACTTTTATGGAAGAGTTGGGAGAAGGATTGAAGGCCCTGCAGGGGATAGAAACTCAACAGGAAGGCCTACAGAGTAAATTAGCCTAGACCCCTGGGAAATCTCAGGGACTGAGACACCAACCAAAGAGGATACAGGGCCTGGAGTAAAGGCCCTGGCACATATGTACCAGATGTGCATATCAGTATCCATGTGGGTCTCCCAACAACTGGAGTGGAGGCTGTCCCTAAATCTGTAGCCTGACTATGGTTCCCCAAAAGAGCTGTCTTGTCTGGCCTCAGTGGGAGAGGTTGCACCTAATTCTCTAAAGACTTGATGTGCCAGGGTGGAAGGAGGATAGGGGAAGTGCCTCCTCAGAGGAGAAAGGAAAGGGGTATGGGGGAGAAACTCTGTGAACAGGAACCAGCAGGGGACCAGCATTAGGATGTTAATTAATTAATTAATTAATTAATTAATTTTTTTAAAAGGAGGAGAAGCACAAAGCAACTATTTTTTGTATCTACAGCCCAAATCAGTTCACTTCTTTGGTTTTATTAACTGGTCAATAATGCTCCTAATTCACAGAAACACTGTGTACAGAGAGTAAGTGTAAGCTCTCATACATTAGTTATAATAATAGACCTAGACTCTATGTAGTATTATATACTAAAGATAACTTACTAGGTCATATTTACATGCTTATCTTATATATGTGTGCAACAACAATTAAGGAGGGTTTATTGAAAAGAATAAGGAGGGATACACTGAAGGGATTGGAGAGAGCAAAGGGAAAATTATATAGTTATATTGTAATCTCATAAACAAGAAAATTGTTAATAAGCAAAACTGTAAGGGAGATAAAGCCTAGAGCTCAAGAGTACAGGGGCCGTGGAAGTGAATGTCTCATGCTGTTCTTTCCTTTTCAGGGTGTGATGGAATTAAATTTGAGCCTGCAAGTAGCACTAATGCACATCAAAGCCAGGAAACTGAAGAGCTCCTTGTGCCATCCCTAGAGACAGAGTGTTAGGTTATTGAAGCCATACATTTCTACTCAGTTCTTCATGATCTCAGATGTCAGAGCACTTTTCTGAAATTACGACTTCAGCAAATGGTGAACACTTCCCAAACTATTTCCAGAAGTAAAGGTGTTAGAGTCAGAAGTGTCTGAGAAATCTTTCTGCTTTAAATGGGAAGGATTTGTTTAGTTTATGTGGAATAGGCACTGGATATATATGTATATATGTGTACCCAACACTGAAATTGGGATAGTGTAAATCAAGAACTGAATTATAAAATGTAGTTTCAATTTAAATTCAAGTTCAACTAATTTGTTATATGAGTTTACTGTGAGTAAAGACTTGGAATAGTAAATATTTTCCAAGAACAAAAAGTTAAGTAGGATAGGCAATTTTAACTTTTGCAAGTCTAGATAGATTTTCATAGAGGAAATTTGTTGACCCTCATGATTCTTGGATAGCTCTGTTATTGTGAACTGTTTTCATTTTGATCTTGACTAGGCTAAGGAAGGTGAATTGTGAGCATGTAAGCCTACATGTGAGTATAATTTCCAAGATCCAGCCAGAAGATCATAAATTGCAAATTTAGGATACTGATCTAACAGTATTTGATTTACACTGCTGTGTGTTCAATTTCCTCTGATCTGACTCTAACTGTGCCCTGCTTCTTCTGTCTTTCAGTAGCTCACAAGTAGAAGACTTTCAGTATTTAAATAGACCTTCTACTTTTAAGTGTTGAACTTTCTTAAGACTGTGGAGCTTTTAAATATGAGATTGTGTTTTATATTATGGTCTTAGCATAAGATAATTAGGGACAAGTCATGAAAAAGATGTGGCTTAAGGTGGTGTGTTTGTGTGTCAGAACTGACATATGGAATGTCATGACTATCCTCAACGTGACACAAATCTAGACTTACCACAGAAGAAGGAATATCTATTGAGGTGTTCACCCTATTCAGTTGGCCTTGAGCATGTGTGTGAGGTATTTTCTTAATTACTTATTAATGTGAGAGACCCCAGCCCATTCTGAGTGGTATCATCACTTGGCAGATGAGCCTTGGCTCTAGGGGTGAGGTAGCCAAGCCAATCATGGAAAGTAAGCCAGTTGTCTCTGCTCCAGTTCCTGCCTTCATTTTTCTGTCCCAAGTTCCTGTCCTGACTTTTCTCCATGATGGCCAGTGATGTGAAACTGAAAGCCAAATTAATCCTTTCCTTCTTCAAGGTCATGATATTATAGCAAAGCTAAGCAAATTAGGACAGATAAAATGACAGTTGGCTCTTAGAAACGCCGTGAGCAGGTCTGTTGGTACAGGCCTGTCATCCCAGCTAACAAGGAGGCTGAGGCCAAGAAATCGCAAGTTAACAGCTTTTGTTAACAAGTTCAAGGTCATCCTGAGAATGGAGTTGGGAGTGTAGCTCGGGGGGTGGGGTTTGGGAATGTTTGCCAAACATGTATGAAGCCCTAGTTTCAATCAATAACATAGTAAGGAAGAATTAAAAAAAACATATCCTAATGAATCAATCCTAAATGGAAATTTTCTTACATCTGAGGTTTCAAATAAATATGTCATCAACTTTATCTAGTTTTGGAATCCTTTTAGATAATGACTACATCCTCTGTTTTACAGCTAAGAGTTTCTCTTAGCTGTAATAAGAATAAGCTACAATCTTTTCAAGGTGGCTTAGGGTTCCTATCACTCTGAGGATACATTATGATCAAAAAGCCAGCTGGGAAGGAAAGAGTTTATTCAGCTTATACTTCCACATTGTTATTAGTCACCAAAGAAAGTCAAGACAGGAACTCAAACAGGGCAGAATCCTGGAAGCAGGAGATGGTGCAAAGGCCATAGACAGGTGTTGTTTACTGGCTTGCTTCCCCTGACATGCTCAGCCTGCTTTCTTATAGAACCAAGGAGCACCAACCCAGGAATGGCACCACCCAAAATGGGCTGGGCCCTTCCTCCTTGTTCAGTGTGGATACTTCAGTCATTCTTAGAAGGGGGATCAAAATACTCATGAGAGGAGATAAAGAGATAAAGTATGGGGCCTAACCTGAAGGAAAAGCCATCCAGGGACTGTCCCACCTGGGGATCCATCCCATACAGTTACCAAACCCAGACGCTATTGTGGGTGCCAAGAAGTGCTTGCTGACAGGAGCCTGATATAGCTGTCTCCTGAGAGGCTCTGATAGTGCCTGACAAATACAGAAGTAGATGCTCACAGCTATCCGTTGAATTGAGCACAGGGTCTCCAATGGAGGAGCTAGAGAAAGGACCCAAAAAGCTGAAGGGGTTTACAGCCTCATAGGAGGAACAACAGTATGAACCAGCCAGTACCCCAGAGCTCCCAGGGACTGAACCACCAACCCAAGAGGACACATTCTGCAGCAGAGGATGGCCTTGTGGGACATCAGTGAGAGGAGAGGTCCTTGGTCCTGTGAAGGCTTGATGCCCCAGTTTAGGGGAATGCCAGGTGTCTTAGTCAGGGTTTCTATTCCTGCACAAACATCATGACCAAGAAGCAAGTTGGGGAGGAAAGGGTTTATTTGGCTTACATTTCCATACTGCTGTTAATCACCAAAGGATGTCAGGACTGGAACTCAAGCAGGTCAGAAAGCAGGAGCTGATGCAGAAGCCATGGAGGGCTGTTCTTTACTGGCTTGCTTCCCCAGGCTTGCTCAGTCCACTCTCTTATAGAACCCAAGACTACCAGCCCAGAGATGGCACCACCCACAAGGGAACCTCCCCCCTTGATCACTAATTGAGAAAATGCCTTACAGCTGGATCTCATGGAGGCATTTCCCCAACTAAAGCTCCTTTCTCTGTGATAACTCCAGCTGTGTCAAGTTGACACAAAGCTATCCAGTACACCAGGACAGGGAAGTGGGAGTGGGTAGGTTAGTGAGCAGGTGGAGGAGGAGGGGATGGGAGGTTTTCAGAGAGGAAACAAGGAAAAAAGATAAAATTTGAAATGTAAATAAAGAAAATGTCTAATAAAAAAAAGAAAAAAGAAAATGTCTTGAAGATGGATTTCATAGAGGCTCCTCCCTCTTCAATGACTCTAGTTTGTGTCAAGTTGACCCAAAAACCGGTCAGCACACAAAGTTATAGTTTTTCAAATAATAATAATAATAAAAAGAATATTGCTTTTTGAAAAGAACTAGAATTCTGTTTTAGATGTCAGGCAGCTTTCTTATGTACTTCTAGTTTATTCTTTTGGTTAAAGTGTACTTCCAGGCCCCTTTGTGGTTGAATGAATGCATATGGCCACTGTGGCCAATAAGTTAGAAAACCCTGTCTCAGCAAACTGATATGAATCTCAGTGAAGATCTGAAGGTCAGCGCTGTAGACAGAAGAAAGGAGAGTGGCAAAGAGTAATGAAACCCGGGGAAAAGATGAATGATGCAAAGCTGAGGTCACCTTAGGGCAAGTTTGTCAATGACATGCTGGGTATTTGGACAGAAAGACCCAGAAACCCTCAAAACCCCATGGATCTGAAGATGTGTAGAAACTGGGTGTATGCTGTTCTAGCCATCCAATGAGATCTTATCTGTGTAATGGAAAGTGTACTGAGTGTCAATGACAGGGCCCGGCGGCCACTTCAGAGCAATTTTTTTTTTCTTTGTTGAAGGGCCATGCACAGTGGTCAAAATCAGTTGATGACAAGCTGCTATTTAAGACACAATATCTTATTTTTTTTTCCAGTGGTGTTGTGGTTCTGTGTCTATTTGTTTTCTAGTGGACAAGGGAGGAACAGTGTCTAGTGTAGCTCAGGCGGGCCTTGAACTCACTGTGGAGCTAAAGCTGACCGTAAAGTACTGATCCTCCTTCCTTCAATTGCTGGTATTTTTGAAGAGGAATCCTAGCAATAGAAAAAGATAAATGGATTTAAGTAAAATGCTCAGTGAGCTACACACTTCATGTTACGCAATTCCTGATTTTTCATCCTGATACTGAGGTTTAGAATTTGTGTTAACAATCCTCATATGAAGAGACCCAGCAGACAAATATGACATCATAAGACAAATATTACATCATAAGACAAATATGACATCATACTCTTTTTCTGTTAGGTACTACTCCATTATTGCTTTCAGGTTGAATTAAGTTCTATAAGTGTGATACATCCTTGGCAATTAATTACTAGAAGTGATTCTAGTGATTAATAATAATCACTAATATTAGTTTTTACAAAACCATGCCCATCATGCCATTGCACCAAAGACAAACAGATTTCTACTTTAATAAAAAGAAAATTAATCTAATAAGTTAAGTAACATGCTATAAGGACGCAGCTCATAAGTGGCATAGCTCTTATTAGGCAGCATGAATCCCACAATTAACTGTGTTCTTAACACTCTCCAGTGCACTAGTATTGGGCCAAGACAAAATACCAACTTTCACACAACCAATTCCCAGGTTCTAGTTAGCTAAACTTTTAACAGAAAATAAAAAAAAAAAATCTGTATGTTACTGTGAGATGAATTCTCATATAGCTCATTAGTATGGAAAGTTGTAATGTTGAGCTGTGTCTGACCAGGCAAGGAAACCTTAACTGAAAATGTCTGTTTCATAGACCTTGCTACATTTAGAGAAGATGGACCAGCTGTCTTTGACTGAAGCTGGGAAATTATGTAACCCCCCCCCCCCCAGGCAAGTTTCCAGGTTCTCCAGTCTCATATTTCTCACTTGTAAGAGTTGCAAAATGCTGACTCAGGTCATCTTTAGTGACAGTTTCTCTCACATCTTTTCTCCTATTTCCTGACATCACAAAGCTCCTGTTTTACTGAGAGCAGAAATCATACACAGTCCATACAAGAATAGGACCAACTTATGTGGTAAGTTGGTATCGAGTCCATTTAGCTAATCTGCGATCCCTATTATTCTCTTGTGTGACTCAGTAGAGGCTCTGGTGAGCCATAAAAAAAGTCTGTGCTCAGGATTGGCCAGTGGAAGTGAAGCAGCCATATTATCCACTTGGTGCTTATCCGAGAGGTTGGTATTGTATAGAAAGTGTTTTTGCATGAATTTCATGCAGTTTACAGCAATTGCTGGCTCACCTTTGGGGCATGTGGGAACTCGAGCTTGATTCTCAGTTTTCCTGTCTTCTTTGCATTGGAGTGAGTTTAACGGCATGTCAAAAAGGGAGCTGATGAATTCATTTGTCTCCCACCATACAAGTTGGTGCCTCTGACACAAGGAGTGTATTAGGAAGTTTTCATCCCTCCTCAGGGAGGCTCATGGCTCTCCTTGAAGGACTCATTCTTACCTATTTCCTCCTATTACACATCCCCTCTCATAAGCAATCACCAGACCCTACTCACTGTTTCAGCTGCAAAGCCATAGCCCATAATATATATTTTTTTAACCCACGATCTCTTAAGATTAAATACCTACTAAGGATCTTGTGATATATAAATCTCTGAGATCTTACGTTTCTTTGATGTAGCCTTGACTATTCCAGGTTAATGAATCAACCAAGGGAAGGTAATTAGATGGGGAAAAATAGCTATCACAGCTCCTGTCAAAAATTAATGAGTGTCATTGGGGCAACAGTTGATACGCCGTTTAACAGAATATTTAACTTGGAAAATAGGTGATAATTTGTACTCTCTTTCATGTAGAGAGACTTTGTCCAGCTCATCTCAGGGTATTTGCTTTTCTTCTGAATGCATGAATGCTAGTGGGCCAGAGAGGGAAGAACTATAGGTGGTACCATGGTGACCTTTCAGTCTGTGTAGTTTAGAATCTCCAAACACATGTTTAAAGCCTATTTTAGAAACACTGGATTGAAGGGCTTCCAAATCATTAGGTTGCCTGAGGCAACTTGGTGCCTTGATGTGGCTCTCAGTGCCACATGCTGTTTCTCTTCCAACAATACCCTAAGCTTCATGACAACTTGGCAAAGCACCATCACCTCTGCACCCTCAACAAGGAGAAAATTCACGGATGCTAGAACACTAGAAGCAGCAGTCAGCCCTGCTGGACCAGTCTAAAGCAACTCCTGTCCCCCTGTTTTCCTAGCCTGTTGGTTACAGTGCTTTTGGAGCCTCCGGACCAAG
The DNA here is from genome assembly GCF_900095145.1 of Mus pahari. Lineage (NCBI taxonomy): Eukaryota > Metazoa > Chordata > Mammalia > Rodentia > Muridae > Mus > Mus pahari. The sequence goes on from NC_034606.1 coordinate 20,072,598, forward strand.
CAATTTTCAACAGCTCCTTAGTTTGAGAAACCTTCAAAATGTTCAAATTCTTGGAAGATAAGGGAGGAAGTGTGAGACACCCAACACCCCTAATTGCATGGTGCTGCCTAATTCAATTTGTTCTTTTGTACTGTCACAGAGTATAAAAGAGATCTCTGAAGATTGTGGAGGAGGAAAATTCACGAATTTAACCTTTTCAGCTTACATTAAATATAAACAGATGATAGTGAGTCATGATGGAAATTTGGGTACGTGTCAGATGTAAGGGGCTGCTCACCCTCGAGAATGAATGCAATTAAAGGTGCAGAGGATATTCTTGCAACTGCTCATAAACATTTCTTATGTCCAGGAATCATGTTTTCTTGTTAGAACCCTACTTTCTCTTCCTTCATTTTTCTATAGTTCCCTTTGTGAGTGGGGTGTCTTAGTTAGGATTTTACTGCTGTGAACAGACACCATAACCGAGACAACTCTTTAAAGGACAACACTTAATTGGGGCTGACTTACAGGTTCAAAGGTTCAGTCCATTATCATCAAAGAGGGAGCATGGCAGCATCCAGGCAGGCATGGTGCAGGAGGAGCTGAGCGTTCTACATCCTCATCTGAAGGGCACTAAGAGAAGACTGGCTTCAAGGTAGCTAGGAAGAAGGTCTCTAATGCCCCCCCCCCCCAGTGAAACACTTCCTCCAACAAGGCCCCACTTACCAATACTGCTACTCTCCAGCCAAGTATATTCAAGCCACCATAGTGGGTAAGTCACATTTTGTAAGACACTTCAATAGCTCGTCAATCAAATATGACTGGCAATGTTAGGTGAATTAGAAAGTATACTAGCATGACTAGGCATGTTATTTAATTAAAATAATGCCACTTCACCTCTCTCAGCTGGCATAGTTTTATACCTTCTTTGATGGCATGATGAACTTTTATGTGTTTTCTACTTACAATCTCTTTGCATCCAGGATAATATATGTCTATACAATAGGCACACAAAATGAACATTACCAGTAATATATTATAAGGAAATTAACTTTGAAACAACCTTTTGTAAACATGTGGCTCTATTAAAGAAAGCAAATTCTATATGAATGAGATGGGTACAACTGTTTATTTTTATATAAATATTAGATCTGGACTGAATATTTGACACCGTAGGACATAGAAAACCTTTGATTGTTTTCAGAGTTTATTTGATTTCACAGCTGTTAGCACTGAGCACTCTATTTCATGTAATGCAGAGTACAAAATGGTTGGAGTATATGCATCGAGATATCACAAACCATTGGTGCTACATCCATTCCAGTAGTGACACGCATGACAAGCCCAGAAACCTAGACGCAGTCCCAAGGCGAAAAGTTCATGGAAACTTATGTTCCTGGAACTGTGGCATCCTGTATAATGAATGCTTCAATGTCCTTGCTTTAGTAGGTGAATAGATCTGTGTGCTTTCCCTCAGTATTGTTTTATTATAGGAGTCTCCAAGCAATGACTTGCCAAATACCTAAGCAAAACTGAACTTTGCTTCCTGGCCTTCACCAATGCCCTAGGTATAGTTCTTGAGCCGACCATGGGCTTTGAATTTAGTAAGAATGTTGCCTATTCAGTGACATTCAGAATTACCTCTAGTATTGTAAGAGAGATAGTGAAAGAAATCAGGCATTACTATCTACTACATAGAGTTAGAAATCTCAGGGTAAGCTACTCCCATATGCAAGAATTTACCATGGCTTAGGAAGAAGGAAGGTGGTCTAAGAAGGAACTAGAGTAAATACTTAGAACTATAGATAGCTGAGTTATACCCACACACAGGAATTTACAATGGCCTAGGGGGAAGGTGGACTATACAATAGACTAGAATTGGAACTATGGCAAGGGTGTGATACACTTGCCCCTGGCTTCTAAGATTAAGCTGACTTTAGGTGGGGCTGCTCTTGATCCCAATTGTTAACATTGATTTTATCCTAGTTGGTTCCTGTAGACTTTTAAGTATGCATTCCTCTGTTTTGTGTAAAAGTCACTTATAAGACTGGTGCTCGCTTTGAGACATAATACATTCAGATACCACACTCCTTTGTGTTCGTGTCTGTTTGTCACCCTTTTCTTGCCAACTCCTTGCCTGCCTGTTCAGAAACCTGATTTCTTCTGCGGATTGAGAGAGGCTGACTGAGCCCTGTGTGCGGCATGTTGGTAATTGTGTTCTAATACCAAGACAACATTTATTTAATATACTCTTCCTTTATCAAATCCAAGTCAAAAACTGCAAGAACAAGTGTAGAAATCAACTTTCTAACACACACACACCTATATGTGTGTGTGTATGTGTGTGTGTGTGTGTGTGTGTGTGTGTGTGTGTGTACTTTCGTATGTATACATACCAGAAACACAGTAAAATGGTACTTGCAATTTGAGGCACAGTGGCAGGAAAATATTTCATAAAATATTTTAACTAAACCAGTATGTTTCTGTAAGAGCAGAACATACTGTACGCACAGTGCAGGCACTGCACTTCTTAACATAACAAGAGTCTCAAATCTAAATGAAGGTTTCAGTGGTCATTGCTGTTGCAGAGTGTCCTGTTGCTTGCATGTTGTGTTTTGAACCACAGCTGCACTGAAGCTAGAAACACCTCATATTTGGGACATATTACTTCTGAGTTCATATTTCATCATTGTGTGTTCACAAACCTTTTATTATTGCCAAATTTTGACCCCCCCCCCACATTCAGTTATGCGGTCTCCTATGGGGGGGTTGTGAGCCATGATTTAAGAAGTTGGGGCCTACATGCAGTTGTGCGGGCATTTTTAAAGCTTCAGTGTTTCAACATGAAAATATTCAGATTGCACAAAATCCTGAATATACTTAACACTGAACTACATGTTAAATCTCTTAGAGAGTAAATTTTTGTTATATATATATATATATATATATATATATATATATATATATATAACCACAATAGAAAAACATTAATTAAGAAGTATGATTAACACAGAAGACTTTGAGAGAATCAAATTACCCTCATAATGTGGACAGACTTGAACCAATACATTAAAAATTGTAAGAAAAAACTCTCTGAGCCCTCTCTAAGGCAAACACATTCTGCCTCCAGACTGCCTCCGGCCTCAGACTGCCTCCAAGTTAGTACTGCCAGAATTTCCAGGCAGCTATTCTGCCTTAGAGATTTTAGATTTTCCAGACCCCACAATTTGTGAGCCAATTACTAAAAGCAACTCAACCTGTGCCCATTCCTGCCTATGTCTGTGTGTTTCTATCTTCTGTGTCACTCTGTCAATTGATCCATCACTTCTGTGTCTTGAATGGGTCACTTTAAATTACTTAACGTCTCTCACACACACACACACACACACACACACACACACACACACACACATACACACACATACACAAAAGAGGTAAAAAACGTGACCTTTAGAGTCCAAAGGCTCCAGGGGCTGAATCGCAGCTTTGCAATGCATTGATTTTATAATTTTGGGAATGTTTAAAACCTTCTCTAGTCCTCCCTTTCAGTAGCTATGTAATAGGGATAACACTAATAATCTTTATCTGACTTTTACTGTATAGCACTGTTTCATGTTTTGCAGGTATTATTTAATATCTCTGCTATTAGACAGGGGAGTAACTGACAACCTTTGCATCTTATTAAATCTCTCTGCCTTCAGTAAGGAACTGATAGGGTCACTGCATGCATATGTGCGTGTGCACCAAGAGCTACCTCAGGCTCTGCGGAGGGGAAACCACACACGCTGGCCAGCCTTCTGGAACCTCCAGCAGTTTAGTGTTTGGTCATGTCTCCTGACTTATCCCACAACCAAACTCTAACATTTACTCCAATGTTGTCCTGGATGATTAATCAGATCTTACCAGGAACGGGTGCGAAAATAGCAGATAGACTTTGTTTACATTCCTCTGAAACAGATTCAGACATCAGAATGAGCTTCAGTGAGTCAAAGGATGGTCACATCTTAGACCAGTTTTTCTCAACCTGTGGGTTGTGATTACTTTTGGGAGTCAAACAAGCTTTTCACAGGGGGTTAGTCTAAAATCATCTGAAGACATAGATATTGACATTACAATTTATAACAGGAGCAAAATTACAGATATGAAGTAGCAACAAAAATAATTTTGTGGTTTGGGATCAACACAACATGAGGAACTGCGTTAAAGTGTCACAGAACTCGGAGGTTTGAGAACCACAGAACTCAGAGGTTTGAGAACTACTGCATTAGACTAACCACGCTCCACCTGCTTTTCTCTATAATAAGAAAAGAAATTGACAAAGCATGCTGAAAAACCCTGAGAAATTCCAATAGCTCTTTACAGATGTCCTCAATGCAAACTTACTTTAGGTGACCGTGTCCATTTGCTAACACTGTGACAGGGCTTGTTTCCCGTACTCTCAGGGAGATGAAAACTGCTTCACCTTGCACACAAAGTCGGTTCAAGACTCTGAGGTGCCTTTTTTTCTGTTATGAGCCAATGCCTGAGAGACCAAAATGGCAAGTTTACAGACATATTCACAGGTAAATCTGATCATTGAATTGTTATCTTGTGGGTACCAGGGCACCTTTTTGTTCCTTTGGATAAATTGCCTAATGTTTATATTTTACAGTCCTCCTTTTTGTTTTCAATTTTCATATGGATGAAAATTTCCCTATATATAAATATCATTTATCTCTTTATTTTAAAATTTCATATATATGAAATATACATTTTTATATAAAATATAAACTATTTTACAATTGTTATATAATAATTATATAAATATAATTTCTTTGCAATTATATAAAATATATACATATGCACACACACATATACACACACACATATATATACATACATGCATATATATGTATATATATATATATATATATATATATATATATATATTTGGCTGGATGACATACCTGTGATATTTACTTTCTATTCTTGAATAAGTATTTAACTTACCAGGCAATTCTTCCAAATGTTCAAACTGCTTTAAGAACTAAATAATAAATAGCTTTTATTTTCAAATTCTTCTCGTGCATTATTTAATGAATCCAGTCTCTGTGAGCTGTTACTTACAAGGGCATTCATTCCCTTATCCTAATGTTTACTGTTCATGTTTTACATAACTCCGTCAGAATTCTCTGGAGATATGGAGATGCTCTACTAGAGTTGCCTCTAAAGAGGACGACCTAGGGTTTTGCACCCCACTGGTATTTCTTCCCCATGCTCTCCATGGCTACTTTATGAATGCCTAGATCCCTTGCCTCTGATTCTGGAGGTGTTAACGTCTGCTCCAGGGCTCCCCTACAGGCCTTTTATCAGTTTCCTTGCCTGGGCTTCTTTATATTCTTTTCAAACATTTTCCCCAGACATGCATTTTTAATTGGCTGATTTCATGTAAATCCTTTCTGAGGACCTAATACTGCATATTCCAAACATACAGTTGTTGATATTCAAGCTCAGACTATCATGGAATTTATAGTAAGAAGGGTTGCTAAAGCAAAGTCTTTTTTTAAAAATTAGGATTAATAGGATTCTTTTATTTAAAAAAAAAGTCTTTATTTTCTCATTTAAAAATTTTTATATGCTTTGATTTTTTGCTGCATGTATGTTTATATGAGGGTGTAAGAAGCTTGGAACTGGAGTTACAGGCAATTGTGAGCCACCATGTCTGCAATTGATCCCGGGTCCTCTGGAACAGCAGCCAGTGATGTTAACCACTGAGCCATCTCTCCAGCCCTCTTTTTTTTTTTTTTTTTTTTTCCCTAGGAAAATGTGGCTAAGAACAAATGTACCCAGAGTCTTAATGTACAGGCAGATACACTTCTCCTGAAATATTTATTATGTACTAGGCCTGTTTTGGCTACTGGCAACATGATGCTGACGATCTCTGTTGTCATAATTTTGCCTTTTAATGGCAGAATAAAAAGAGAATTTGAAGGCAGAAAAGTTCCAAGTTAATTGCAGATAGGTGTCTACAAGACGAATAAAAGGTAGGATTTTTTGTAGCTCTTTTGTTGCTTGTTTGTTTGTTTGTTTGGTAGCTGAAGAAAGAGCCTGATTTCAACAGATTAGCGATGGAAGAGACCCACCAAAACGAGGTGGTGGTGTTTCCTTGGCAGCAGAAATCTGGTGCCCAGGAGATTAAAGAGATCTAATGACTCCCAATGGGAGCAGACTTCAATGGCTATAAGAGAAGAAGTTTGAAAGTGTTGGTGGATAAGGTAAGTGAATGGAAGATACTGGAAGAAAGAAAGAAAGAAAGAAAGAAAGAAAGAAAGAAAGAAAGAAAGAAAGAAAGAAAGAAAGAAAGAAAGAAAGAAAGATCATTGGAGGGCTTGTATAAACTATGCCTTAAGGTTTGGTCCCTATTAGAGTCTCATTTAGAAAGATTACTCTGGTTATAATTCCAAAACTTGAAAACCTGGAGGCAAGAATGGATTGAGGGACCACTTAGTAGAACACTGCCATTGTTAACATGATGATGACACACAGGACTAAAGAGGTTTTTGAAGACATAAGCAGTATATAGATTTGATTTTGTTGAGACAGTTTGACAACATTTGGAAATGTGGGTGGAATTCTGTCTCTAGGGCTCCCAAGTCCTTGTGTGGCTGTTTATTAAGGTGGGACACGTTTCGGGAATGGAAGAAATGATGTTTATAGGAGTATAGAGTCATTTGGTTTATAAATTTGACTTTCATAAAGTTGGAAGCATCTTTTTGATCTCTGTAAGATCATAGATCCCAGATCCCATGGCCTTTAGTAAAGAAATCTTGGCTAATGGACATTAATGCGGTTCTGTGTTAGATTAGTTGCTTCTAACATGAGCTCTTTCAAGAAGTTTGATTTTCTCTACAGTGGTGGTGGTGGTGGTGGGGCACTGCCCTTTATGGGAAATGCATACTCCTTGTACTCCATTCACAATGATACAAGTTCTCATTCTTACACACAGAAATGAGTGGCAACATCCACTACAATCGACGACGCGCCTGCCTTCCAATTGTGAGGTTCCATAAACCGTACTGGTACGAGTTAGAAGAACCGGCATCACGAAGGAGCAAGTATTTGCTTCTGATTTCAAGAATATGCTTGATGTAAGAACAATGCTTAGTTCTTATCATTAAACACGGAGACGTGCCTTATATAACGAGAAAAAAAAAAGCCTCTCGTCTTCTAATCTTCAATGCTTAATGTTTTGTTATTTGGGTTCTAATAAACACAATCTTCTCTTAAAGAGAAGGGATTTTTTTTTTAATTTTATAGTGATGGCTGATGAGGAAGACAACAAGTGATTTAGCTCTTGATGGCCTTCCTAGCTCAAGAACTCTAGGAATCAGCATTACATCTGGGCTTATGCCGAGGGAACTTAGTAGCTGATGGGAATAGGGGGTTAGTAGCTAACAACCCCATTGTTTCACTGGATTTGGAACTGGAAAGCACACCACAATCCAACAGCAGTCTCCTACTGATTCTGTAGCTCCTTCCCAAAATGCATGGGGATTTTGGTGTTGAATGTGGACAAAATTTATGACCGAATTGGGTCTATATTTCTCCAGAAAAAAAAAAAAAAAAAAAAAAAAAAGCTTATGTTTTGCAAAGGAGTGCTTCAGGTATGAAGTGCATGGTAGGTAGCCCATTCTGTAATGCCCGAGCCCTGCCGGCAGATGGCAGTCACACTACACTGCGTTTTGGCAGTAGGCACTTAACACCAGGAGCTTGTCTTTACCAGGGAGGGCTGAGCAGTCCATGCCTTGGCAGTGAGGCTGATTTACATGGAGATTAATTCCAGGAACCCACTGTAGAAGCCTGTGAATTTGGCCTTGACGTTGAGGATATTCTTAGCTGGAAAAAGCAACAAAAGCTCAGTTAAAACAAAACAAAACACCTCCTTATGTAAGTCTGTCAAAATGAGCTATGAGGTGAACGTCTCAAGGTCTTGGGTCCATGCTGAGCTTTGATTCACGGTCACATGGATCAATATAATCACAGCTAAGGAGTTGGCATGCAAAAATGACGGTCCGGGTCCCTAAGAGCAAGGCTGGAAACCCCTGACAGAGTGTTGTATTTTCAGGAGGATTGACTGAGGTTGGAAAGTGCCTGGGTGGGGTTTGGGGGAAACAAAAGAAATTCAAAAGTGAAATCCCCAGTCTTAGAAGTGGTAAGGCTTTAGTTTCTTGTACAGAGACAATATTTCCAAAACGATTCTATACAACAAGAGTTCGACTCCCACCACACAGTTGAAGCTCTGTATCACAGCTTTTTTTTTTTTAACATTGTCGTCATGTGTCCCCACACCCTAACCCCGAGACCACCCCAGCGAAGTCGTCACGATCACATCTTGAATAAGTTCCCTTATTCAACTACTTAAGGTTTTTTATTTTCATTTTCTTGCAGATAAATGACAGCTTTGCGATATGTATATAGTCTAAATCAGTGTTTTTCAACATATGAATTACAACCCCTTTGGAGGTGGTATGACCCTTTCAAAGTGTTACCTAAGTCTATCGGAAAACACAGATATTTTCATTACAATGCGTTAACAGTAGCCAAAGTTCCAGTTATGGAGTAGTAACGTTGTGGCTGAGCATCACCACAACATGAGAGGCTGTACTCATGAGAGGCATACTCAGCAGTAATGCTGTAACTTTACTGTTGTAAAGGGTCACAGCATTAGAGATGCTGAGAACCACTGGAATGGAAACAAGAGGTCAGCTCCATTTCTCTGTGATGATGATGATGTTATTGTTTGTTGGTTTTGTTTTGTTTTGTTTTGTTTTATCTGAGCAGGAGGTAAATTTTGTCTCTGTCCATGTTTGGGTTAGTATGTATGGGAACTGTATGGGAACAGGGCTTGACTGAGGGAAAACAGCCAACCGTCCCTTGTTAGAGAGATGTCATATATGTCATAAAAATGGGATTTACGAAACGTTATTTTTCTCAGGGAAATATTGAAACTGCAATTGTTGTGGAATAGCACGGTGACGGAAATATGTGCAGCGATTTGATGAAACTACAGATTAAATCACAAAAACATAAATAAAAGAGTTAGCAGCCTCCTGCGGCCTGTGCTGCTCCTGTTTCCTGTGGAAGGTTTACTTTCTGTCTCAGGACCTGGGGTAGATGCTCATCCAACCATGTGGAGAAGAGCTGGAATAGACTTGTCCCCAATGACCAGGAAAGACAGAGACTAGGCCCTGAAACACTTTACTAGAGATGCAATCTGACCGTCAACATTCACAGAAAATTTAAAAAAAACAAAACAAAACAAAAAAAAACTAATAAAAATTAATAAAATTTAATCAGCCTCTGAATTTTTATCTTGCTCATAAATTCATGTATTGGATATGAAACAAACAAACAAACAATAACAACAACAAGCAAACAAAAACCAAGCCAACCAACCAACAACAAAACACCCAACCAACCAACGAACCAAATAAGCGCATAAACCTACTTTTTCTGTCCTAATTTCTGGGCATTTGCTGTGACATTAGCGTTTCAAGAATATGCAGGTGAGCTTCAAATGAGCACACTTAGTCACTTCCTCTTGAAGAGAGGATTCTTCTTGGATGCTAATCAAGGAAACCCCCAGCTGCATAGCTGGCCTCAAACTCATGAGCGCTCATCTATTGCCTTCCTTTTCAAGAGGGGATGCTTTATAGTTCAGAGTCCTTCAAGCTTCCTTCAGGATCAATCCAGACTTCGAATTCCCATGAGGTTACGTGTCTCTGCATTTAAGCAATATCTTTCAGACGAAGAAATATCTATGTGGGTTTTGTTTTCTAAATTTCATTTTTTTCCCCTGGTATACAGGCATAGGCATGAGCAAGCAGAAGAAAAATATTTACAAACATCCAGAATTGATGTTCTGATATACCATACCATATACAGTTAAACTCCTTATAATAAACAGTTAAAGAGTGATGCATGAGCGGAGCTGTGGAGTTTACTTTGTGTGTGAGAGGAGCGCACTATGCAAGTACACAGAAAGGGAAGATACCTAGAGAAATCATCAAGATGCCAGGTCTACACCGTGAAAAGAATGTGAGCAGGATGCCTGAAGGCTCCTGTCTGTTTCTCCTAAGCTCTACACAGTGACTCTCCAGCATAAGCTAAACATAAGTATAAGTTTGCCAAATGTAAAAGCAGCTTTCAATAAGATTTATGGTACAAGTATTTTCAAGGAAACTTTTTACTCTCAAAATATTTGGAAGTGATAGAATTAATACTAAATAAATGATTATGTGAACATTATGTGATTTTTTTTTTAAAAAACAGAATCTATTGCAAAATGTAGTTTTAATAAAACTTTACCAGTTTTGACCTTAAGTTTATATTTTTCCAACATTTCTATATATCTTATTTACTATAAAAGAAATTTTGTGGTAGTAAAGTTGATAATTTTCCTCCAACAAAATATCACAGAACAGATGGACAAAATAAAATCCCTATGTTGTTTATTTAACATAAATATATGAAGAAAATTATTTTTGAGAAAATATTAAAAATGTGTATAAGTTGAAACAGAAATGGAAACTACAACTTTATTATTATCAATTTATTAGCTCAATATGTGGGTATGTTTTTCCTCTAAAAACTGCAATAATATAAGGAAGCAATTAACTAATTACTTTCTCTTATATTTATGCTTATTTTATTTTTGAAGCAAAACAAGGCATTGTTTATAAATATTACATAGACGAAAGGTGGGCAGATAGCCAGTTGATAATGTTCTTACTGTGCAACCTGAGGTAAGTTACCAGCAACCACGTAAAAACCTGGTACTGCACTGGATGTCTGCAGTCCCGGGGCTGAGCATGTGCTGAGGGGAATCCCTGGGTTTGCTGATCACATGGCAAAACCGTAAAACAGCACCAGTTTCAGAAAAAGATGGTGCCCCCCCAAATAAGAGGTAGAAATGATGGAGAAAGATGCTAATTGTTGACTTCAGGTGTACATACACCTGTATACACAGGTACCACACACACACACACACACACACACACACACACACACACACCAAAACATAAATAAAATTGAAAGCAAAAATTCTGTAAATGTAAAAGGATTACTCTAGTACTATTCTCTAATAAATACTGTTTTTTTTTCTTTTCTTGTCATAAAAATAACCAGGAATATCTTTCTCAGGGTGAGAGAGTCCTGCTAAAATGGTCCTCCCGTGGCTAGAGACATGACCAAGAAATTAAGAACAGTGGCCGCTCTTCGAGGGAGCTTGTGTTTGATTCCCAGCACTCACATGGTGGCTTCAGTGACAGGCATCTATCTGATGCCCTCTTCTGGCCTGCTAGAGTTCCAGTCTTCCATGTAGTACACAGGCATACATCTAGGCAAAACACTCAGACATATAAACTAAAATAAAAATTAAAAACAATTTAAAAAGTGGTTTTCCATAGGTCAATCAGGGTAGGAAGATGATGCTGTTACATTTATCACACTTACTAACCATAGTGGGCTTGACTATGCTAGAGAACCAAAGTTCAGCCACCATGTCTTAACCCAGTTAAAATAATCAGTGGTGCCAGGACAAGTATGGAAATTCCTGATGAGAAGTGAGGTGATTCAGCAATTAGAAGCTCAGAGACTCATTGTCTTGAGTCTGTATCATGCCATTGGTTCAAAGTTGCCCCAATACATCCAGCTGTAGATTGAAGATGAAAATCTGGGCGTGTGAGAATGCGTGACAATTGCATGAATAGGCCTCTACAAAAGCCACACCACTGCAATTTGTGTTCAGATGGTCAAATCCAACATATGCTAACTGCCAAGAAAATCGGGACATATGGTCATGCACTGCACTGAAAAAGGGACAGTTTGGTGACTCTCCTCAGCGGTGTCATTTTCACCTCAGTTCTGTTCAGGCTGCTTTCTCTACACTCCCTACTGTTGGGGTAGGTTTCAAGCCATGTCCCTGTATCTCTTGCTGTTTCCAACTATTCATCCCAGTTCTATTGAATAATCATTGATAGAAAACCAACAAGTGAATCAACTGGCCCTGGGAAGAGCAGGGTATTAAGGTTTTCTGAATGTACTGCTGCCGTGGTGGGAATAAGAATGGACAGTCAGAAACAATTAACTAGCTTTCTCGCAAATTTAACATTTCCTTTCTTACTGTCACAGCTGTCCCTGGAACTCCTGAATATATTTGTGCAATACCAAGGCTCTGATTACCAGAATCAAAAGGTGTTACAAAAGCAAAGTTGGAGCCCAAGAATGTTTTGAACAGAGTGTCATTTAGAGAAATCAAAGCTTAAGCCCTGGAATGCAAGGCTGCAATACCTGCTCATGCCTCTTAGTCATGTCATCTTCTGTGTTCATATGGACACGTACTTCTTACATTGGTCTTAACAGTTAACTTACTCCTTTAATATTCAGTATTTAGAATTATGAAATCTATAATACTCACGAGAAGGAAAGACTTTTTTGTTTGTTTGTTTTTTCGAGACAGGGTTTCTCTGTGTGGCCCTGGCTGTCCTGGAACTCACTCTGTAAACCAGGCTGGCCTCGAACTCAGAAATCCGCCTGTCTCTGCCTCCCAAGTGTTGGGATTAAAGGTGTGCGCCACCATGCCGGGCAAGACTTCTTACACTCTAAAATCACAGGAAAATAGTTCATTAAAAAAATGTAGAAAGGGACATAATTTTTGTATCTAAAGATATATGTACAATTTTATTTTGATTATTTTACTACCCCAGGATAGGCTCAAGACCTACCAAAGGTAATCAAGTCTACAAGTCAGTCTCTAAATACCTCCACATCGGGTAACAAGCCTCTGCATCCTTGTCAAGATTCATCCTAAGGGGTTTGTCTTATGGGAACAGCAGCACACCGGCACAGTTGTTGGGTTTGGTTTCTTTTCATTGACTGAAAAAAGGCCGATCTGGACTCCATAGTATGAACAGAGGCTGAAAACCTGTCCTTTTTGTGGGGCAAAATGACCTCATTTCCTGTTACTTCTATAGACCTCTCTCACTAGGGATGAACCACCTACCATGTGGACTGTTCCATCTAATTCATTGTTCAGAGTGGGTCCATTTTCTCATAAGGTCACCAACATTAAGAGGTTCATAACCAAGTCACTAGCTGTGGGGCAGACCTACAGTTACATTTTCAGAAACGTCTGCTCCAGTTGGCTCTGACCAAAATAGACTTATCTTAATACACTGCTGTGATTCCAAAATTGTAAACCTTATTCCCTAAGATATTTAGATACACCCCGGTTATTTCAGAATACACGTTGGTATTTACTTGACATTGTGTTCAGTTGTAATGAGTCTGAAAGTCATAATTCATTTTATTATATGTACCTTTCATCCCATGCATGATGGCTACTAACTGTCCACATGTCTGAGAACAAAGATGGAGCCAGGCATCTTTGTGAGAACATGACTTTTATCCCATGGACTTTCCTTCATATTCTTAGATTCCATCTTTCCTTTATCCTATAACATGGTACAGTGATTTCAAATAGCTAAGCATCTTTCACTAATAGAAAAACCCATCATTAAAATGCTGGCCATCATAGATCATACATCTGTATTGCTTTAATAAGTAACATTAGCCATACTAGTTTTTTTTTTTTTTATAATGTTCACTCTGCTTTGTCATACAATTTATGAGTAAAATGAACAGGGGACTATCTAATTCTCATCCTCTGTAATATGCTTGCATAAGATTAGTACAATGTCTTACTTAAGCTTTTTCTGCCATTCTCTGTGATGGTCTATAGATAATGTCATTTTATTTTGGACCTGATATTTTTAGCTAGATCTTGAAAGATCTGGCTTTAATATCTTAAACAAAAATAAAATTAGTTTGAGATAAATATAATATTTGAAACATTAAAATTGTTTCAATTAGTTCTAATTTAAATGCACATTATTCTATTTTACAATTGTGCAAGACATTCTTTATATTTTGGATGTCTTAGGCAATAACAATTATTCTTCTATATCAAAATTTTAGCACCCAATGGAGACTCTAGAGAAATTACCCAAGGAGCTGAAGGGGTCTGCAACCCTATAGGTGGAACAACAATATGAAATAATCAGTACCCCCAGAGCTCATGTCCCTAGCTGCATATGTAGCAGAAGATGGCCTAGTCAGCCATCACTGGGAACAGAGGCCCCCTGGTCTTGCAAACTTTATATGACACAGCACAGGGGAACACCAGGGCCAAGAAGTGGGAGTGGGTGGATAGGGGAGCAGGGCAGGGGNAGGGTACAGGGGACTTTTGGGATAGCATTTGAAATGTAAATGAAGAAAATATCTAATAAAAAATTAAAAAACAAAGAAATTTTTATCCTTTTTTTCTCCTTAAATAATTTCTACAACAGTTTTAGAAAATTAATCAACCTTTTCAAAGAACTAAATTTCGGAAGTTTATTGTCTTTACAAGACAGCTTGCCATTCTGATATTATTTTTCTTTATTTCTGCATTTATAACCCAGTGTATACTTCTCACTTCTTGAAACATATGGATTGATATATCACTTTCAGTTCTTATTTTTTTTAACATATTAAAAAATTTATTCTAGGTATACTTCTTACCAGTTGGAGGAGAGCTGTGGAACTTTGGAGAGCTGATTAATTCATCGTAATCTATCTGATGACCAGGATTCATGTCCTCATAAGAGAAGCCCCAGAAGTGACCTAGCCCTCCTAGGGTGGGAGGTAAAAAACAAAGTTGTCCTCCGACCTCCTCTCCTGCTGCTGTCCACCCGGTAATTAGTCAATGAATAAATGAGCATTTAAAAAAGAGAATGCCCAGACAGACCTGTGTCCTTTCTTCCATAGCAGGAAGGATACAGCAAGGTCAGTGAACGTGAGTCTTTGTCAGACTCCAAATCTGCTGTTTAATTTGAACTTTGTTACTTCCAGAACTGTGAGAAAGAAATTTATGTTGTTACCAACCACCCAGATGACAGAAGTTGGTTTTAGCAGTCTGAATGGACTATACCAAGCAGTTCAAGTAACAAGCAGTAAGAACAGACGTAGAGGAGCACATGATGGATGATAGAATACCCAGGAGCAACCTGTGCAGTGGAAGGGCGTTCGTTGTTATTAGAAAGACAAGTAAGAGCGGGAAGGATCTCAGTTCACATTTTATCATGGTGCTGGGTCCTCACCAACTAGAAGCTTCTTCAGTGAAAGAACCGTCTGAAAGTGTCACATTTCACTGTTCTATTTATATTGAAGACATTTCTCTAGATTTTGCATACCATATTAACAACCTATGGCAGCCTATAATACATCTCTAAAATACAAAGCAGCAGCACTTTGAGTTCCTCAATATTGTGGCATAAATAAAGCATGTCCTCTAGTGGCTCATGTTCTGAATGCTTGCTTATCATCTAGTGGCACTATTCTCAGAAGACTGAAAACTTTAGGAGGAAGAAAAAGTTGGGGAGTGGACTCTTTTTGTCTGTCTTTTTCTGCTTCCTTGTCTGTCACATTTGGCTACCACCATGATTTTTTTACTCAAGGAATGTGGCTAGACAACCACGGGGCCTTTGAAACTATGAGACAAAATAAAAATTCTCCTCCATTAAATTGTTAATATCAAGTAGTTCATCATGATGCAAAGTTCACCTGGTGATCCTCAGGCCAAGGATTCTACTTGCTAAGATCCTTGAAAACAGCACTTAGCCTTGCATCAATGGTAACCTTGAATTTGTAGATTAACACATTAGTTTAAATCGTGGATTTAAACCACTAAAATACCTGGTTGATCCTTTCGTCTTTTTTTGTTGTCGCTGTTTTACCTGGTTTAATGAGATAGATGGCATCCAAATGTTGTTTATTATCAACTTTGTAAAATAGCTCAGAAGTAAAAGCCACTTTTTATTTTATTTGCAAATGATGAAGTGTTGTCCCTGTTTTAAGAGAAGAAATTGAATTTGACTCCCAGCACATCAGATCCAGAATGATGATTTTTCTTCATTGCAAGAGAAAAAAATTGCCAGTGAATACAACTTCAGGTTTTTTTTGTTCATGAATAAGTCATTTTATGTTTATGTGAAGTAGAATATGTTTTTCAAACAAAGTTAAAAGTGGCTAGATCTGCTTCAGGGTTTCTATCAGTGCCTGGAGAAGATCCTCTGCCACAGGGCTATATACCCAAATAGGGGAGGGAGCGAGCCTCCCAGGAGTGCCAACAGGCCTGTGAGTGCAGAAAGGACCACCACTGCTGCCCAGAGGAACACTCCCTGAGCCCGCAGGATGCAGGAACCCAGGAGCTGCCTGGAACAGGAGTCTTCTGGTTTGTCTGTGTCCCTAGCTGATCCTGTGCCACAGAGCTCTACATATGCAAAAAGCAAATACTGCCAGGAGAGAGCTGGTCTCCCAGGAGTGCCTACACATCTGAGAACACAGGTAAGACCACCACTTCTTTTCAAATTTCTGGCCCAAAAGAAACCCTCACAGAGCCATCAGGACACAGGAACCAAGGATTAGCTGGGGACAGGATCCTTCTGGTCACTCTCTGCACCCCAGAAATGACCTTATACCACAGCACACCGTACCTAAATTCTTCCTGGAGAGAACTGGTCTCCCAGAGGAACTAACATAGAGGCTTGCAGGATAGAGAAGCCGTAGTCAGAGACAGCAAGATCAGAGATAAACAGATGGTGAAAGGCAAGTGCAAGAATATAAGCAACAGAAACCAAGGTTACTTGGCATCATCAGAACCCAGTTCCCCCACCACAGCCATCCCTGGTTACCCCAACACACCAGGAAAGCAAAACTCTGATTTAAAATCACATCTCATGATGATGATACAAGAATTTATGGAGGACATAAATAACTCCCTTAAGGAAATATAAGAGAACACAGGTAAACAGGTAGAAGACATTAAAGAGGAAACACAAAAATCCCTTAAGGAATTACAGGAAAACGCAACCAAACAGGTGAAGAAATTGAACAAAGCCATCAATGATCTAAAAGTGGAAGTAGAAACAATAATGAAACCACAAAGGGAAACAACACTGGAGATAGAAAACCTAGGNAAGAGATCAGGAGTCATAGATGCAAGCATCACACCAGAATACAAGAGATAGAAGAGAGAATCTCAGGTGTAGAAGATACCATAGAAAACATTGACACAACAGTCAAAGAAAATGCAAAAAGCAAAAAAGGTCTTAAACTAAATAATCCAGGAAATCCAGGACACAATGAGAAGATCAAACACAAGGATAATAGGTATAGAATAGAGTGAAGATTCCCAACTTAAAGAGCCAGTACATATCTTCAACAAAATTATAGAAGAAAACTTCCCCAACCTAAAGAAAGAGATGCCCATGAAAATACAAGAAACCCATAGAACTCCAAATAGATTGGACCGGAAAAGAAATTCCTCCCACCCATCACATAAGAATAAAAACACCAAATGCACAATACAAAGAAAGAATATTAAAATTAGTAAGGGGAAAAGGTCAAGTAACATATAAAGGAAGACCTATCAGAATTACACCAGACTTCTCACCAGAGACTATGAAAGCTAGAAGATCCTGGGCAGATGTCATAAAGATCCTAAGAGAACAAAAATGCCAGCCTAGACTACTATACCCAACAAAACTCTCAATTACCATAGATGGAGAAACCAAGATTTTCCATGTCAAAACCAAATTTATACAATATCTTTCCACAAATCCAGCCCTACAAAGGATAATAGATGGAAAACACCAACACAAGGAGGGAAACTACACCCTAGAAAAAGCAAGAAAGTAATCTTCTTTGAACAAACCCAAAAGAAGATAACTACACAAACATAAAAATAACATCAAAAATAACAGGGAGCATCAATCACTATTCCTTGATAATTCTTAATATCAATGGACTCAATTCCCAAATAAAAAGATGTAGACTAACAGACTGGACATGTAAACAGGACCCAACATTTTGCTGCATACAAGAAACACACCTCAGTCTTAAAGACAAACACTACCTCAGAGTAAAGGCATGGAAAACAATTTTCCAAGCAACTGGTCCCAAGAAACAAGCGGAAGTAGCCATTCTAATGTCGGATACAATTGACTTTCAGCCAAAAGTCATCAAAAAAGATAAGAAAGGATACTTCATACTCATCAAAGGAAAAATCTACCAAGAACTCTCAATTCTGAACATCTATGCTCCAAATGTAAGGTCACCCACATTCATAAAAGAAAATTTACTAAAGCTAAAAGCACACATTGCACCTTACACATTAATGGGGGGGGGATTTCAACACCCCACTCTCATTGATGGACAGATCAGAGAAATACAAACTAAACAGAGACACAGTGAAACTTACAGAAGTTATGGACCAGATGGATTTAACAGATATCTATAGAGTATTTCATCATATATCAAAAGAATATACCTTCTTCTCAGTACCTCATGGTACCTTCTCTAAAATTGACCATATAATTGGTCACAAATCAGACTCAACAGAAATAAGAAGATTGAAATAATTCTATGCCTCCTATCAAATCACTACAGATTAAGGCAGGTATTCAATAGAAACAAAAACAACAGAAAGATCACATACACATGGAAAGTGAAAAACATTCTACCCAATGATAACTTGGTCAAGGAAGAAGTAATGAAAGAACTTAAAGACTTTTTAGAATTTAATGAAAATGAAGGTACAACATACCCAAACTTATCAGACACAATGAAAGCAGTGCTAAGAGGAAAACTCATAGCTCTGAGTGCCATCAAAAAGAAACTAGAAAGAGCATACACTAGCAGCTTGACAGCACACCTAAAAGCTCTAGAACAAAAGGAAGCAAATTCACCCAAGAGGAGTAGACGGCAAGAAATAATCAAACTCAGGGCAGAAATCAACCAAGTAGAAACAAAAAGAACTATACAAAGAATCAACCAAACCATGAGCCAGTTCTTTGAGAAAATCATCAAGATAGATAAACCCTTAGCTGGACTAACCAGAGGGCACAGGGACAGTATCCAAATTAACAAAATCAGAAATGAAAAGGGAGGTATAACAACAAAAACTGAGGAAAATTAAAAATTATTCAGATCCTACTACAAATGCCTATACTAAACCCAACTAGAAAATCTGGATGAAATGGACAATTTTCTAGACAGATACCCAATACCAAAGTTAAATCAGGATCAGATAAACAATCTAAACAGTCACATAACTCTTAAAAAAAAATAGAAGCAGTCATTAAAAACCTCCCACAAAAAAAGCCAAGGACCAGATGTGTTTAGTGGAGAAATCTATCAGACCTTCAAAGAAGACCTAATACCAATACTTTTCAAACTATTCCACAAAATAGAAACAGAAAGAACATTACCCACTTTGGCCTATGAAGCCACAATTACACTGATACCTAAACCATACAAAGACATAACAAAGAAAGAGAACTTCACATCAATTTCCCTTATGAATATCAATGCAAAGATACTCAATAAAATTCTTGCCAACCAAATCCAAGAACACATCAAAATGATCATTCACAACGATCAAGNAGGCTTCATCCCAGAGATGCAGAGATGGTTCAATATATGGAAATCTATCAATGTAATACTCTACATAAACAAACTTAAAGAAAAAAAACCACATGATCATCTCATTAGATTCTGAAAAAGCATTTGACATTACTCATCACCCCTTCATGTTAAAAATCTTGGAAAGATAAGAATTCAAGGCCTATACATAAACATAGTAAAAGCAAGCCAGTAGCCAACATCAAACTAGATGGAGAGAAAATTGAAGCAACCCCACTAAAATTGGGGACTAGACAAGACTGCCTTCTCTTTCCCTATCTATTCCATATAGTACTTGATGTTTTAGCTAGAGAAATTAGAGAACAAAAGGAAGTCAAAGGGATACAAATTGGAAAGAAAGAAGTAAAATATCACTATTTGCAGGTGATATGATAGTATACTTAAGTTACCCCAAAAAACTCCACCAGAGAACTCCTACCCCTGATACATAGCTTCAGCAAAGTGGTCGGAAATAAAATTAACTCAAACAAATCATTAGCCTTCCTATACTGAAAGGATAAACAGGTTGAGAAAGAAATTAGGGAAATGACAACCTTCATGACAGTCACAAACAATATAAAGTATCTTGGTGTGACTCTAACCAAAGAAGTGAAAGATATGTATGACAAGAACTTCTAGTCTCTGAAGAAATTGAAGAAGACCTCAAAAGATGGAAAGATCTTCCATGCTCCTGAATTGGCATGATTAATATAGTAAAAATGGCCATCTTGCTGAAAGCAATATACAAATTCAATGCAATCCCCATCAAATTTCCAAATCAATCCTTCATAGAGTTAGAAAGAGCAATTCTCAAATTCATCTGGAATAACAAAAAACCCAGGATAACGAAAACTATTCACAACAATAAAAGAACTTCTGCAGGAATCAGCATCCCTGACCTCAAGCTGTACTACAGAGAAATAGTGATTAAAACTGTATGGTAGTGGTACAGTGACAGGCAGGTAGATCAATGGACTGGCTAAGATCATAAACTCAGTGACAGCAGATGCTGGCAAGAATGTGGAGAAAGAGGCTCACTCCTCTACTGCTGGTGGGATTGCAAGCTGGTACAGCCACTCTGGAAATCAGTTTGGCAGTTCCTCAGAAAATTGTACATAGTACTATTATGGACCTTAAGACCCAGTGATACAACTCCTGGGCATATTCCCAGAAGATGCTCCAAATATAATAAGGACACATGCTCCACTATGTTCATAGCAGCTTTATTCATAATAGCCAGAAGCTGGAAACAACCATGATGTCCCTTAACAGAGGAATGGATACAGAAAATGCAGTACATTTACATAATGCTAGCTAAACTGCTATTAAAAACAATGAATTCATGAAATTTTTAGGTTACCTGAGTGAGGTAAGCCAATCACAAAAGAACACACATAGTTCTCACTGATAAGTGGATATTAGCCCAGAAGCACAGAATATTCAAAATACAATTCACAGACCAAATGAAGCTCAAGAAGGAAGACCAAAGTGAGGATTCTTTGGTCCTTCTTAGAAGGGGGAAGAAAATACCCATGGGAAGAGATACAGAGACAAAGTATGGAGAGAGACTGAAGGAAAGACCAGAGACTACCCCACCTAGCGATCCATTCTATATATAGTCTCAGACACCATGTGGATGCCAACAAGTGCTTATTGACAGGAGCCTGATAATAACTGTCTTCAGAGAGGCTCTGCCAGTGCCTGACAAATTCAGAGGTGGATGCTCTCAGTCAACCATTGGACTGAGCAGTCACCAGTGGTAGAGATAGAGAAAGTACTGAAGGATCTGAAGGAGCTTGCAGACCCATAGGAGGAAAAAAAAAATGAACAAACCAGTACCCCCAAAGCTTCCAGGGACCAAACCACCAACCAAAGAATACATCTAGAGGAACCCATGGCTCCAGCTGCATCTGGAGATGCAGAGGTTGGCCTTGTGGGACATCAGTGGGAGAAGAAGCCCTTGTTCCTGAGAAGGCTGGATGCCTCAGTGTAGGTGAATGCCAGGACAGGGAAGCGGGAGTGGGTGGGTTGGTGAGCAACGGGGGAGGGAGGGATGAGGGATGGGATAGGGGGTTTTTGGAGGGGAAATTAGGAAAGGGGATAACATTTGAAATGTATGTTAAGAAAATATCTAATAAAAAAAGGAAAAATAAAATGGCTAGATCTACTCTTTTTAAGTTGGTACTCTAAGAATCTATCAAAGTTTGATATATCAAGAGGAAGTAAACCTCTTGACTATTCAAGAATGAACTGAGATGTACAAATAAATTATGTTCAAATGGACTCATGTTTACTTCCCTTCTAGCCCAATGGGAAGAACACACATTTTATGTTTTTTATACCATTGGCTCTCTAGGCTTACTTTACATGTGAAAAGTAAAAATGTTTTCTTTAAAGAAATCATATTCTGCTATATTCACAGATTGGTGCCTAGCCCAACTATCTGCATAGTACCTTCATCCAGCAACTATTCTAAGTATGACTGCGACAAGGAGGAAGTCAGCTGGGGTTTCAGCTTTGGGAACTAACATGCTATAAGTTTAATTTTATCACATGGTTATAGATTATTCCAGAAAAGAAGAGGATTGAGATTTAGATTCCCCCCCCCCAAATTAGAATTTAAGAGCAATGAGAAAACTATGATTGAGATAAAAAAAGTTATGATGAGGAAAGTAGGCAACCAATTACTCTGAACACCAAGAAAAATAGATATGTACAGACTTACAGTGACTAAATGTCCCAGGGAAAAATTTGAAGACTTTCCTCCATAAATTTGATCATGTGGAAGACACATGCTCACTTTGTTCTGTGTAGTCTCTATGAAACAGTGTGAAGAGTAAGCCTTTTGAGCCACTGAGCAGAAAATGCCCTGTGGGTAGGAAGGTATGCTGTATATAACAACCTCAAAGGCAGGGCACTTCAACCACTTATCTTGCTCATCAGGAGTAGGATATGAAGTTTTTCGTTTTTTTTTTTTTTTTCACACTCCTCCACCAGGCACTCAAGACTCAGCCATTTTTGGTAGCATTGTCCTTACAGTGGTGCTGTAGCTTCTTAGAAGTATCTAATGCAGTACAGAGAAAAGAGTAAATAATAAACTATTAGAAGAAAAGTCTGACAGTAAGAACTAGAATAGAATGGCAGTTTTTTGCTAAATAATGATGCACAGGAGAATAGCAGACCGAACTGTGGAGAAAGTTATCTTTGAAAAATGCTTTACAGTATTTCTACCCCAGATTACCCAAAACAGAGTAGCCTCTCTGACCATCTCCAGCTGTGCCACCCCAAAGTGTATGGACAAAACCAATTCACTCCACTGATAATTAGGGCCTTAGCTGAAACCTCTGTGCTAAAGTCAAAGGTCCTCCCCCAACTTATGTTCCAGTTGGCTTGAATCCATACCACAAAGCAGCCTGCGGACCACCTAATATCCTGTACTCCCTTCTCTTTCTCTTAGATCCATAGCACCGATTTAGGAAATTAAAACCCATCTTTTAACCTATGCCTGATAAAAATGTATCTCTGTTGACTACTGCCCTTTACTGTTGGTTACAAAAAAAAATCAATTAATTGATGAAGAGTTCTTGAAAATCACAACGACAAACAGAACAATGAGAACAGAATAGGATGTTGAGTGAACTGCATGTAAGTAGCTAAGTGATCACACAGTAGTCCTGGGAATGAGGCCGTAGAAAGACTCCAGATTACAGCAATACTCTGTTGTGGAACAGTCACTCTTGAGGGAGTGATTTAAGCAAATCGCTAGAAGGCCAAATGGACTTTCAGAAAACTGTGGAAAGGAGGAAACAGGTCAGAACAGTTGAAGTTCACAGACCTTGAGTGAGGTGATTTAGTTTACAGGATGGAAACTTGTGGAAGAACGAGAAGGAGGGTGTGAAGGAACAGGAGAGGCGCCAACGATGGCATTGTTAATTAGGAAATCACATCAGTGAGATACTAAGGGAAGAAGATGGATGAGCAGGAAATAAGATAAATGAAAGGAGTCATGGCCAGGATAAAGGGAAATTGGAGATCATACAAAGGAAATACATCTAATCTGAAGATTCCCTAGTGCTGGCTTTGCTTGTATTTAATCTAATCCAGCAGCCAATGCATTACTTCTAAAGAGATAAGTTATGAGTTAACATCTTGCATGTGTATAATCATCATTCATAGTCAAAATGTTTTAAGTATCCTACAGGTTTAATGTCTCTGGTATGTGCCTAATTGATTCAAATGATATATTTGTGTTCCTCCCTCTGAGATAGTTCATTTTTCCTTGTAAGATTAGAACATCTCAAAAGAAAGAAAAGAAAAACTGTGCTTCAAAAGTCTGACTCAGATCGAAGGCACCCAGTATCATGTCAAGGTCAAAAGAGCAAGAAGAGGGTAATAAGATGCTTTTGTGTGGTTAAGTGGCAGGAAGCAACTTCCACAGCGTAGGCAAGTCACTTAAGTCTTCTAGTTTGGGTAATATCATACCGAAGGATCAAAACACTATGACTTCTACGGAATGCGTTATAATGTTAGGCAAGGGACTCCTTTGAAGTTGGTAAACGTGACTATTGGTAGGAAAAGAAATGGAAAACAAGGACACAGATTTCACAAGCATAGAAGATTGGCAATAAATAGTGAAAACTTGGACTGTAAGTAATGTAGGTTCAAATGCTACCTTTGATGTGTATCAGTAGATGGCATTGTGGAAGTGTTTGTGCCTGTGTTCTTACAAATAAAACTAAACTAATATGCACTTATTATTATTAGTCCAGTTTTATCTCTAAGAACACAGGCACAAACACTTTCACAAAGCCATCGACTGATACACATCAAAATGTGTATCAGTCGATGGCTTTGTGAAAGTTTAGCCCAGAAACTTAGAATACCCAAGATACAATTTGCAAAACACATGAAAATCAAGAAGAAGGAAGACCAAAGGGTGGATACTTCGTCCCTCCTTAGAATGGGAAACAAAATACCCATGGAAGGAGTTACAGAGACAAAGTTTAGAGCTGAGAAAGAAGGAAGGAACATTCAGAGACTGCCCCACCTGGGGATCCATCCCATAATCAGCCACCAAACCCAGACACTATTGCGCATGCCAGGAAGAATTTGCCGACAGGACCCTGATATAGTGGTCTCTTGTGAGGCTTTGCCAGTGCCTGGAAAATACAGAAGTGGATGCTCACAGTTATCTATAGGATGGAACACAAGGCTCCCAATGGAGGAGCTAGAGGAAGTTCCCAAGGAGCTGAGGGGGCTGCAACCCTATAGGAGGAACAGCAATATGAACTAACCAGCACCCCCAGAGCTCGTGTCTCTAGCTGCACATGTAGCAGAAGATGGCCTAGTTGGCCATTATTGAGAGGAGAGGCCCTTGGTCTTGCAAAGATTATATGCCCCAGTGCAGGGGAATGCCAGGTCCAGGAAGCAGAAGTGGGTGGGTAGGGAAGCAGGGCAGGGGAGGGTATAGGGGACTTTCGGGATAGCATTTGAAATGTAAATGAAGAAAATATCTAATAAAAATTTGTTTAAAAAAAGAAATAAAACTGAAGAACATACCAAGTGTTACTGAGGTGCTCTGAAATGACATAGAAGGTACATGATGCCTGCTCACCTAGAAGGGTTGTGGATAGTGCAGAAAATAAAGTGGAGTATATTTGTTTATGTAAAAACCAGATCTCTCTTTCGTTTTTCCTTTTAAAAAAAAAAAAAAAACAAAGGTTAGTTTGTTACTCCCAGAACGTGAAGAGAAGGAAGATCTATGAGGACCACAGACAATACAAACACAAGCAAATATGGCAGCAATTTGGCCATTGTTAGCAACATACCATTTTACAGCAGGAAGGAAGCATCAGGAGTTGCTCAATAAGAGGAATGTTGTTATTTAAATGGGAGAGTCGTCAATGGTTTAAAATACTGTGGCATCCTCAAAGAAATGGAGCTTTCCTTGGTCCAGAGGTCATGTGATTTACAAAATATGCAAGTCTTCTTCCAAAATGGCCCTGAGGTAGCACCCAAAAACTTCACTGAATCTAGGGTCGAGGGATGGAGCGCTCTTGGTGTTTTTAAATGCAAATATTTTGAGTGAAAAATTAAGGAGACTCCATTGCCACCGCTGTGTCCAGTTGCACTCACATTTGTAAGTGATGACATCTGCCTATTCCAAGCTTTTTGGGGGCTAGACTTAAGAGACCAAGAAATCCTTCCATCTGCAAAATTCAACTTAATGAGAAAAAATGAAGTCAGAAGTAGTCAAGCATATACTGGAATACAATTTGGGACATGGCAATATGTGACCCACCAGTATTTTGGTCAAAGTGGAACTAATTTATTCTTTGACCTCTAAATGTTGAAATCAGGGCATGATCTCTGCCCACTGTGAAGTCAGTACAGCAGGTAGGCATTGCATTTTTGTTGTTGTTGTTTGTTTGTTTGTTTGTTTTTCAAGACAGGGTTTCTCTGTATAGCCCTGGCTGTCCTGGAACTCACTCGGTAGACCAGACTGTCCTTGAATTTAGAAATTCGCCTGCCTCTGCCTCCCAAGTGCTGGGATTAAAGGCGTGAGCCACCATACATGGCTGGCATTGCAATTTTTATTTAGAAGGAAATAATGACTTTATGGTGATCAACTGAGATAAATCTTTGTGGGCCAGAAGGTCACAGGCTGATAAAGTGGAGGACGGGAGATTGTGTACTGTATTGGTTTAGGCACTGGCATACAGGCACAGAGTAGAAGAGGCAAGGACATAGAAACATTCTGTGGGGAAGTCATATTATCTTTCCATGGGAAGAATGCAAGAGATTCTTTGGGGAAGGTTTGCAAATTGTATTGCAAAATTAGAGAAAACATTGGTTATCAAGATGGAATCTGATATTTTCTTTTTTCTATTTCAACAAATAGTTTTTATTCATATTGGTAGGGAAGGCAATGTGTTTTGTTTTGTTTTGTTTCTTTCTGATTTTATCTAATTCTTCTGGTAAAGTTTTTTGGTAAAAAAAAAAAAATTAGCTAGTGGAAGTGAAATTTTGAAAGAATGTCACAAAGGCATCCAAAAATCTTCTGAGCTGAAAATATGTCACAGAGAATTCTACTGCAAATGGTAGTTTCCATGGTGAAATCAGGCTGCCACCCGTAAAAGTTTGGACCAGGAGGCTTGATCTTTAACCTTGACCTCACGTGCTCTCTCATCCCACACAATGGGCCACTGCCTGAGAAAGGAGGTGACCCCATGTCACACTCCAGCGGTGTTCTTGTGTGAGCCATAACTCCTGGTGCCCAAGAAGGAGAAGGGAGGAGAGGAGAGGCCTGCTCTTTCAGTAAAATACTCATTTGATCCTCCCAACCACTGCAGAGGACAAAGCAGGCTTCCTGGAAGCAGCTCAGAGGAGGGGAAAGGAAAATTAGAAGGCTCCATCTGAAAAACTGGGGCTAGGCTTGAATTCCTAATTGCCTGACGTCTTTTCCAAGAAGCATGCCTGGCTGTGGTGTACCAGCCTTTAGAACGGTGGCTCCTGGATCATGTCTCCTTTGTCAACCAGGCTGATGGCAGCAGAACCATTAGCTCCCTTTCAGGAATGCAGCACCCATCCTTTTTTGGTTTGTCATTGCATTGCTTTGGCCCTGCTTAAGAGAGAAATAATGGGTATTCTTTACTTATGTGCTGAATAGGAAGGCGTTTTGCCCCCACCCTGCTCATCAGGGCTAGCCCTGCACTAAGTGATGAAGTGATCTGTTCTTCTCTTCTTTTCCTTTTCTCAGCTTGCCACACACACGTCATCCTAAGCTTCTCTTCTGGGCCCAAATGGAGACACCATGTATTTTTTCTGACAATCAGATATGTCTGCACAATCAACGGTACACTCTTTGTGTTCAACCAAGAGCCCTTTCATTTGGAATTGTTGAAGTGATTTAAAAGTCACCAATTTCTGTGTCCTTCTCCCAGGTGCCAGCACTCTTGTTTGGTGTGGCTTCACTGATAGACAGGACATGGGTCCTATACTTAATGGAGGACACAGTAAAACACATATGGTAGGCAAGAACATCGAGTATCTCTAAAAGGTACTGAGGCAGGAAATAGTATATATAACCCTAGGAATCAGTCTATGGAATTTCTTTGGACTTGTTGAAGGGCTGTAATTGGGAGTCCATAGGTGAGGATTTCGTGGGAATTCTCAAAGAAGATATGCAAAGGTATATCTTTATAGAGTTTATCAATATAGAGTTTCAATTTAAGAAAGTCTGTCTTGTAAGTCCAGTTATGGACAAGACCCCTTGGCTCTTGCCAGAAATCCAAATGAGTGACTGAAAGGTCTAAATTGGAGTAGTTGTAATGTGGAGAGAAAGGAGGAAGCTGACTTCAAAACTAATTACTTAGGAAATAAATATTGCATCTGTAGGAAATAGCTTCTGTCAATATATGAGGAGATGATGAGGGAGAAGAAGAAATCTAGAAAGCCTTTAAAGATTATAATGAAAGGAATGTAGATTTGATAGCCTTTAATTACAGAGGATATAGACAAATTGTAACCAAGTTCAGAGTTTTATTTACTTGTTAGTACTTATTTATTCTTTGCAAATTAGCTCTGGGGAGCCTGGCCTGTTGACACTGTTGCTCCCTCCATGGGACTGCAAGCCCCCTCAGCTCCTTTAGTCAACAGAGACCCCTGAGCTCACTGGTTGGCTATGAGCTTCAGCCTCTGTCTTTGTCAGGCTCTGGCAGAGCCTCTCCGGAGACAGCCATATCAGGCTTCTGTCAATAGAACAAAAAGGCAACCAACAGCCTTGGAAAAGATCTTTACCAATCCTAAATCCAACAGAGGGCTAATATACAATATATACAAAGAACTCAAGATGTTAGATTCCAGAGAACCAAATAACCCTACAAAAAAATAGGGAATAGAGCTAAACAGAGAATTCTCAACTGAGGAAACTTAAAAGGCTGAGAATCACCTAAAGAAATGTTCAACATCCTTAGTCATCAAGGAAGACATTCTTAAGAATGATTACTGAACTACACAAAAATTCCCAGATGCTTGCAATTTCTTTGGCATATTAGTAAATAAAGTTGACAGCTTATGGAAGCAAGATACTTGGGAAATAAAAAAGCTTTCAATGATGTCAAAATACTTCAAACAGAAAACAGGCTCTGTGTCTTGGCTCTATTCTTACTCTCAGTACAACCTACAAGTTTCTCTCTCTCTCTCTCTCTCTCTCTCTCTCTCTCTCTCTCTCTCTCTCTCTCTCTTTTTCAGGATTTATTTATTTTATGTATGTACACTGTTACTGTCTTCAGACACACCAGAAGAGGTCAGATCCCATTACAGATGGTTGTAAGCCTCTATGTGGTTGTTGGGAATTAAACTCAGGATATCTGGAAGAACAGTCAATGCTCTTAATCACTGAGTCATCGCTCCAGCCCCATCTTTCTTCTTTCTTGATCTACAGGTGTTCACAAACATTAAATTGTCAAGTTGTCTACACCAGCAAGAGAGACTTGTGAAGAACAATAGCAGTAGACGTTTGCCAGGAGTAAGTTAGAGTAGCAATGAAAGAGAATAGAATATATTTCTAGTAAATAATGTAAAGCATGGATAGGGGAGGGGATCATGGGTCTCTATTTATCCCTACTCAACTATTGGCTACTGATTTATAACAGTGAGGGGCAGTCACTGTTTTGGGGAATGTACCCAATGGGGAACTCACCATGTTCTGCAGGAAAATTCCAAACTCATGTCACAAGATGACCATAGATGAAATCCGCAGGTTAGAAATGCATCACATCGAAATAAAAAGTCATCAAAGGATAGATTTAATCACTAAGGAAAGAATATGACCTGTGAATCCTGTGATATTGTAACTTAAAATTTCTAAACAAACATGTCACTTCATCATAAAGGCATCAGGCAGTTGGCTAGGTAGTGGCCATCATCATGTGGGAGAAGGAACATGCACACTTGTCATCCAAAGTCCTAGGAAGTGGTTTTAGATTGGTTTTGGCAACCATGCAATGGTTTTGGATAAGATTCTGTTATGAAAGCTAAATATAAGTTGTGATTGCATGCTGTAAGAATGCTCTGTGTTCACTGGCTGTTCAATTCCCCCAAACCCACACTGAGATCCTGCAGAGAGAGTAACGCCACAGGCAATTTAAAATGAGAAGGCTAAATGTTGACTACTGAAAATATGTAAATAGCCTTGAGTTTCCATTCTGCAGATAAGCAACACCATAGGTTTGGTAGTAGACAGTGCTCAGTTCAGCTTGGTGGAGGTATGGGTCTTAGAAGGTTTAATGTAGGTAGTGCACCAGGATTTGAACAAACAAAACATTGAGGGTAAGCATATGCTGGAGTGGTCATAAAACACGATTTAAAGGTTGAAGAGACATGCCATTTTTGTGAATTCCAATTTTTATTTGAGAGTTATCATCAATGAGTCCATCAACCCTTAGGAAAATATTCATTGAAATTCAATAACTAATAATGGCAACTGAGTGAGAGTTAAAAGACTAGATTTACATGAAAAGTTCCATAGAAATTCTTTGTTCTCCTTAATTTTAACCAAAATTATCATCATAATAAAATAACAAGAGGAGCCGGGCGTGGTGGCGCATGCCTTTAATCCCAGCACTCGGGAGGCAGAGGCAGGTGGATTTCTGAGTTCGAGGCCAGCCTGGTCTACAAAGTGAGTTCCAGGACAGCCAGGGCTAAACAGAGAAACCCTGTCTCGAAAAACCAAAAAAAAAAAAAAAAAAAAAAAAAAAAACAAGATAGCTTTTTAATCATTTTATTCATTTACAATTCAAATGATATCCCCTTCTCAGTTATTCCTCCACACCTCCCCATTCCTTCTTCCCTTTTCCCTCTCTTCTTTGCCTGAGGGTGCTCCTCCACCCATTCACCTACTCTACCTCACTGCTCTAGCATCCCCTTATGCTGGATTATCAAGCCTGCACAGGACCAAGGGCCTGCCCACCCATTGATTCCAGATAAGGTCATCATCTACTACATATATATCTGGAATCCTGGCTCCCTCCATGTATTCATTTTGGTAATTTTATAAAAGTAATGACCATATATTATCAAGTTGTATCCTCCTCAAAAATAGTTTCCGGTGTATGGTTAATAATCAGTTAATGTCTGTATGCTGAATAAAGATGCTATTGAATGACCAACACAAAATCCATATGTCATATTCATAATATTTACATAATTATATTTACTTTAATATAAGTTGCCTACTATATATACATATATAAGTGTATACATATATACATATATAAGTACACATATTCATTCTATCTATTGGTCTGTTGGAAACCTTTCATGGAAAAAATGTATTTATTTGCAGCATAGCTCATCCCAGAAAAGCCTCAACATTTGAACATTTAAGACTTTTTCTTTGTTTTGAAGTAATACTTTAATGTCAGGATTGGGCTCAGAAGAAAAAAATAAAGAAGAAAGAAATGGAACAAAACCACAAATCTTAGTATCCTCTTGGTTAATTTGATAGCTTCACCATCCAAATGAGTTTGACTTTGTAAGACTTGGGTAGAAGACAAGGGCCGCACAAGAGCTTCCTTCCTTTGGGATAAAAATACAACAACAGGGTCAGAATCCCAGAACACTGCCAAGTACCCGGGATGTCCACATTGGAAGCTTTGTTTTGATGTCTTTGGTCGGAAATGCTTAAGCTGCTTCTGGGCGGTGTAAGCCTTGCTCCCCACTGGTTTCCAGGCTCCTCCTCCTTACTCCTTCATAAACTGTGAGGTGATCAACTCTGTGTCATGCGCTCTTTTACCCTAACTTCCTTGTTCCATGTCTCTATTTCTATGTCTTTTCCTCATACTTTGTGTCTTTATCACTTGACCTCGCCTATTTTCTTTTTTTGTTTGTTTGTTTTGGTTTTGGTTTTTTTCAAGACAGGGTTTCTCTGTATAGCCCTGGCTGTCCTGGAACTCACTCTGTAGACCAGGCTGGCCTCGAACTCAGAAATCCACCTGCCTCTGCCTCCCAAGTGCTAGGATTAAAGGCGTGAGCCACCACTGCCCGGCTTCGCCTATTTTCTTGTTGTCACTGCCTCGGATGGTGACTAGCCACAGAGAATCTGGAATCATTTTGTCTTACCTTCTTCTTGCTATGATTAAGTACTCTGAAAAAAAAAAAAAAAACAATAGGAGAGAAAGCTTTCAAGTTGGCTCACAGTTTTCAAAGAAGAAGGTGTATCATGGAGGGGAATACAAGGTATCTTAGGGTTTTATTGCTGTGAAGAGGCACCATGACTATATCAACTCTTATAAATAAAAAATTAATAATTTTATAATTAATATAATTTATAATATATAGATATATACATTTTAATTACTATATAAGTTATAGTTATATAATAATTTAATTGGGGCTGGTGCACAGTTTCAGGGACTTAGATTATCATTATGCCAGGAATAATGGTGACATGCAGGAGGAATGGTGCTAGAGATGGAGCTGAGAGTTCTGTATCTTGACTGTAGACAGCAGAAGGATATTGTGAGCAACATTGGTTTAGCTTGAGGATAAGTGACCTCGAAGACCACCCCTTAGTGATGTGCTTCTTGCAATAAGGTTACATCTACTACAACAAAGCCACACCTCCTAATAGTGCCATTCCCTATTGACCAAACATTCAAGCACATTTATTTATGGGAGGCATCTGTATTAAAACAACCACCCTTGGAGACAGGAAGGCAAGACAGGATGGCACATATATGAGGCTGGCAATTGACATGGTATCCAAACACACTGTGATGGTTTCTATATTCTTGGGCCAGGGAGTGGCACCATTTGGAGGTGTGGCCTAGTTGGAATAGGTGTGACCTGGTTGGAGTAGGTGTGTCACTGTGGGTGTGGGCTTAAGACCCTCACCCTAGTTGCCTGGAAGTCANTCTTCCACTAGCAGCCTTTGGATGAAGATGTAGAACTCTCAGCTCTGCCTGCGCCATGCCTGCCTGAATACTGCCCTGCTCCCACCTTGATGATAATGGACTGAACCTCTGAACCTATAATCCAGCCCCAATTAAATGTTGTTTTTATAAGACTTGCTTTGGTCATGGTGTCTATTCGCAGCAGTAAAACCCTGACTAATACACACACAAATCAGAATGTATTAGAAAGTTAGATTTGTTTCTGAAACCTCAAGGCCTGTCCCCAGTGATTTACTTCCTCCAGCAAGGTTCTATCCCCTAAAAATTGCACTATCTTCCCAAATAGCATCACCATTGTGGACCAAGTATTTAAACACATGAACCTATGGGAGACATGTTAAGATTAAAATTAAATACTTTCACCTTGGGACAAAGGCTGACTATGATAGTCACTGACTGTATTCTGTTTCTTTTCTTTGAAATGAGGTAGTAATCACCTCTACCTTATAAGAAAATTGTAAGGAGTAAATGAAAATAAAACATTAAAACAAATTTTTAGATTAGTGACTGTTATTGAGTAAGCATTCGATCCATACAGGGCCTTCACCAACTTTTAAATATGAGGTGATAAATGTTCATTAGCAGCGTGAAGAACTAATTGCTCACACAGACTATTTGCTATGTTGAATATGAAAGTGGAGTTATTTAGGTTTCAGGACAGCTTCATAGACTGGATGATATTATTATCCTTCTTTGTAAGATAAATGAGAGAGTGGGGGAGGGGGAAAGAGACACAGAGAGAGACGCACAGAGACAGAGATAGACACAGAGAGAGACTGTAAGGTAAAGCACCTAATCACAACCACTGTAGTAAACAGAGGAGCCAGCAGACAGCTCACACTGTATCTTGGCCTTCAAAGCCTCAGCAGCTTTAGCCCCACACACGTTTTATATGACTCCACGTTTAGCCACTGTGTTAACATTGGTAGTCACAGAACCTTCAGATTTTACATTGCGGCTTTGCTCTTTGATCATTTTCTTCTGGTTTACTTATTTTCAATCCCCAGCACCTACATTCTCTCACTTCACTCATACTTCAAACCCATGACTTGACTGTACCTCATGATGTATCACCTAGACTAGATTAGCTTCTTCCTCTCCTTCCCCTCAGCCTAAATTATTCATAGCCTAGTCCTACAACCCTCCCCAAAGGAGGCTAGTAAGCCTTTCTCTCCATTCTCTTTCCATTACACTTAATTACTCTAAACTCAGACAAACTAAATAATCCACTCATTCTGTATGAACAATGCAGCAGCAAAAATGTTGTTGAAAATCTGGATTCCACTAGTTTGCCTCATAATCCATTTCTGGAAAATGGCACACGTGTTCTTCTGAGATAAACATGTTTTCCATTTGTCTATCTTTCACACATCTCCACTGTATCTACAGATGCCCTGATTATAGCAATGGAGCTTTTTGGATAGAAAACAGACACAATTGGATGTGCTTGACTTAGCTGTCTGGGTACCAATTCAATTAATCTTTTAGCACATGTAGTTGATACTGATTAACAGAACAGACCTACTTTCAGTCACTAAGAATAAACCCTTTTACCAGGATTTAAGATACTGGGTATCTATTTTCTCAAGGACTTAGATCCTATAGTTGACAAGTTTTCCACACCCATTTATCCCTCTTTTTAGGATTTTGATGAAATCCTAATGTTGGCAAAAATGACATCATTTATCATAAAAATCAAATGAAAACTATCCCCAACCTATATTGATTTGATAATCTTTACATGAGATATATATATATATATATATATATATATA
This sequence comes from Mus pahari, assembly GCF_900095145.1. Classification (NCBI taxonomy): domain Eukaryota; kingdom Metazoa; phylum Chordata; class Mammalia; order Rodentia; family Muridae; genus Mus; species Mus pahari. The sequence continues at coordinate 20,106,850 of NC_034606.1, forward strand.
TATATATATATGTATATATATGTGTGTGTGTGTGTGTATGTGTGTGTGTGTGTGTATTCTCTCCTTAACATTAAAATCCTTTAAAATATCATTTATGTTCACCATCACTATTTCTTGCCTATCTTTCTCAGCTTTGAAAAGAATTATCTGTACATACTATGGTAATGGATACTGGCAATTGCTTGTACAAAGTTATTGCTATTTCTCTTCATATCTCCTCTTTTCCTTTTCCTTCCACTCCTTCTTTTCCACTTTCATGTTTTTCTTTGTCTTCTATTTTGTCCATGTGGGAGTCTTGTTATCTGGACTTTTTTTCTGGACAAAATGTGTCCAATCCTTATCCAAGTACTTGAGGATGTAAAGTATCATTGATAAGAAAAACAAGTTTGCACTATTTTTCTAAGCCAATGATTATTTTGGAGTTTGTATTAAATCTAATGCAGGCCAGTGGGTTCTTATTAGACATTAGAGCATTTCTGAGCACTCTGTAGTAAGAAAAAAAATAGAGGACAAGGCATATCTCTTGGAAGATATGACCGTGCCATTTAAGGACCCCTGGGGAAAAGCTCTACAAAACCTGCTGGGTAGCAGAATGTGTCTCTTAGAATATTTCAGAAAAATGTAGTCATCAACAAGCAAGAAAGACATATATGTGTGGAATCTACGGGGGAAAGAGGGACAAGGTTGATGTGGTTTGATTGTTTCTTTAAAAGTTTTCACTATTTTTACATTTCAATTAAAACTTTTGATTTCTGTCCTCAAAGCAACATTTTTTTCTTGACAAATATCTTTAACAGATGTAGTAGGAGATAGAAGACAATGGAAATGATGCAAAGTAGAATACAAATTAGGAACTAGCTGTTCCAGCAGTAAAGAATAAAGGTGTGGATCTATAACTGCTTCCCATAAGTAAGAGAAGAGAGCAGGAAGTGATAAAATATTGGATTTGACATAATGTCAGAATATTTTAAATCAAAATATTTTAAATCAGTGAAATTAATAAGTGTTTTAGGGTTTGTAGAAAAACTGAACAAAACTACAGAGTTTCCCTTACCCAATTTATGGATAAAATTTACCCATTACCTTCTACCAAATGGTTGATTTGTTGAAATATGGATTGAGCCATAGTTCAGGGGTAGAGCATGTACCTAGAATGTATTAAGTCCCCAGGTTCAATTCACAATACTCTCATCCATCCTTGCCTTATATAGCAGGGTGTATCTGAGTTTCCTTCATGTCCTTTTATGATTTTGTAGCTCTTTTAAAACACCAAATGCATTCTCTTCTCTAGATAGATGGCTCATAGTAATAGGACAGCTTATCTTCTCATCTGCTGAATGGCATATTGGTTCCTCCTAAATGTTGGAAATCATTAATCAAATGTCCAAAGCATTGATGACATGGTTTTTACAATTTCTCCCACCAGATGATTCTGCCATTTGATATCCAGCCTCTATTGCTCCCTTTCTCCAACAGTGTTTGAAGTTGTTGGGTTGGGAACTTTGGTCGTTGTAAATATGTGCAGTGGTGTCTCCTTGCTACTCCAACATACAATTCCATAATGACATACAATAAGCGACTTTCCAGATACCTAGTCAGGATTTTGCACAATTTTTGATTTATTGATTTTCTTTATTATGAAAGTTTTTTGTTCATGTCACAGCTTGGATAAGTGTGATATGTATTCTTTGAAGTATTTTACTCTGTCCCTGGTCATTGACTTCCTAAATCATGTTTTTGAAATAGAGTCGAAGATTTGTATATCAGTGCTTGCCATGGTGATATACCTTAGAGATAACTATATCTTCATCTTATAACTCAAGTCTATTCCTATGGACAGTTTTCTAGCAAGCTAATGCATGTAACCCAGACATTACCCAGGCTATTACTGGGTCTCTCATTTAACTTATTTGCTAAAATTAGAGTAAACTGAATTAACACCATAAAATATAGTGTCGTTCTAAGTGACCTCAAATAAGACCAAGTTCTAGCACCCATCTTTTTAGCCTTTAACTTCCTGGTACAAGCATGGTATGTGTTGACTTCATCTTGTCCTGCTGTGATAAAGGGAGATGAAAACATCTTTGATTATGCTGATAAACTTTTTGCTTTGTCAAAGAGCAAACTTATGAAGCAGTGTAAAGGCGTGATTATCTTACTTTCATAGGGGACAACTCAGCAGGAAATTTCTGCAAAGCAAAACAAAATTTAAAAAAATTTTCCAGTGTTTGGTAGAAGTTTAATCTTGACTATCCTTAGGCAACAAGCTAATTTACTCAGTCTTTCATGAGAATCAGTCACAGTTGTCCCATGGTGCTTTTATTCTGCTACTTAGGCATGGATTTTGCTCTTAATTCATTCTAATAGTTTCTCAGGGTGTAGCTCTTAAAATGAGGTGTTTGGTTTGTATGTATTAATACTGATGTAAATAAAACCAGTATTTGGCTTTTCTGTGTCTCTCTCTTTGTCTCTATCTGTTTCTGTTTCTGTCTTTGTTATGTCTCTGTCTTTTTCTTTGTCTCTGTCTCTCTCTCACACACACAGACACACACACACACACACATACATACATACACACACACACACACACATACACACACACACACACACACACAACTCTTACAATTCCACATCTCTATTTATTTCATGTTTCCTGCTGCTAATGTGGGGTTTCAGACAAATACCCACGCTTTAGATAGAACAAAGCTCTGCTCTGAGAGAGACATTTACACCTTCCGTCCACCACCCCTGCACTCTTAGAATTAATTTTTAATACATGGCATATTTTTGCCTCAGCTGCCAGGAAACAACACCATTCAGTCCTGGTATAAGGAATTGATTGTTTTGCTTGACCCCCAACTCCTAAGTCTCATGTATCTCTCCATTATTTGGATGACTTTTTTTGTGTGTGTGCTTTGTTCTATAGAATGTTGATATTTAGTTGAGTTGAGTTGAGCTGAGTTGAATTGAGTTTAGCTTAGTATAGTTTAGTGGCTTGGTCTATGGTGAACATGAAAATGATTTTTTAAAATAATAAGGAAAGAAAAGAAAAGAGAAGAAAGGCAGCCAGAATCTGGATGATATATTCCTATTCCTTTTTTTTTTTTTTTTTTTTTTGGTTTTTTTGAGACAGGGTTTCTCTGTGTAGTCCTGGCTGTCCTGCAACTCACTTTGTAGACCAGGCTGGCCTCGAACTCAGAAATCCACCTGCCTCTACCTCCCGAGTGCTGGGATTAAAGGCGTGTGCCACCACGCCCGGCCTGGATATATTCCTTATGTAGGTTTTTATGGTGATTTAGGTGCACTCCTCATGCTTTTGTTACGTGTGTAGGTACTAGGGATGGAGCACTCATGCCACGCCCATTGCAAGCAGAATAAAACTCAGATCTTAACTATGAACAAGATGCTGTGTTATCTCGCCCCTGCTGCAACACCTGCCCTCCCCTTTACTCACCTCCTCAGTATGGTCTCGACTCTGGTTTATTGGTGCTGCAGGGAAGTTTTGTACCAATTGCCGTTGGTCACACGCACATGCGGTCTGCTTCAACACCTTATCTCTTTCTTATCCTTTATTTTACGTTTTACAGTTTCTCAAGGTTAGCTAGTTACAGTGGTGCACACTTTCCATCTATGTATTTGAGAGGCAGAGGCAAGCAGGTATCTGTGAGTTTGCAGCCAGCCTGGTCTACATAGTGACAGGACAGACAGAGGCACACTGTGAGACCCGAGCTCCAAAAAGAAATAAACCCCAAACTCAAACCCAAAACAGAACAACGGAACATTTTCCTCCTCAGGTCACAGAAGCATTTAGCCTAGTGTTTCACGGAACATGTGGCACATGCACACCTACAGATGTCCTTCAGTGTAACCATGCTCACACTAATGAAAACCTACCGCACGAGTCATCATATTAAAGGACTGCATGCTTGACCATTACAGCTTTAATACATGTTGCTTTTATCATAATGTTAATTAATTATACCTGCTTTCACTTTGCTAAAAACATACAACAGCTTTCAAGCAGCAGCTCACAGAGCCTTCCGGAAAGAACCACTTCTATTTACAAAACAAACAAACAAACAAAAAACCCAAAAATAAACCAACATATTAAGAATGATTCCATATTCACTGTCTGAAATAGGGAATACATTTCCTCAAAGCATGGACACAATCCATTTCCATGAAGTAAAGCCAACCTGTAAATTCCCTGAGATTATCAGGGAAGGAGCTGTTAGACTGACATAACAGGGCTTTCTCTTCTGAGAAAAGGATACATTTGGTAGCAGGTAGAACCTGCTGCAGATATCTTCTTGAGACCAGGGTAAACTTATCTGAAGTCATCCAAATCAGAAGGAAAGACCCTTGAGGCTTGAAGTAGGTGCACTGTCAGGACAGTAGGTGTGGCTTAGCATTGCTTGCTATGATGACTATTCATGGTTGACAACCACAGTGTGCTTTTAAAGCCTTTACCCCCCCCCCCCCTTGGATTACATGGTTTTGTCTTGCTTTTCAAAATTTTTTGAAGTCTACCTCTGAAATGCTCAAAAATAAGATTGATGTTGGACTGACCTCTCTCTGAAATCCAGAAAACAGTTTTCATGCTGGTCCCAGTAAGAGACCACATCATGTATATTAATGGATTTTTCTCAATCAAAACTGTTTTTTATTCATCAGCTCAGGATAGGCTTTTGTTAATATGCTTAAACCAATAAAAAAAAATCATGTGCAGAAAAGCAAGCTAATTAACTGTGTCTTATGATGAAAACCTCTAAATTTAATCCATCAAATATACATTTGAATGGAGTGCCTCACTAGGAGCACAGCAAGATTTAGAGGCTTTTCAAAGAACTGAACTTTAAGGACTCTACATGTTAGGTAACTTAATTGGGCAAATACTATATTTCTAAAGGTGTACAAACTCTTTCTCATTGTCTTTATGTATCTACCTTATCCGAAGTCATTTTGTAATGGTTATGATGGTCATCTTACAACTTTCCTACTCCAACCCCATTACCACCTCTCTTTCTTGACCTTTTGTCCAGCCATATTTGTCTCACGAAGCCCCTACCCTTACACTAAACTAGTCATTATCACATAAGCATTTATAATTACTCTTTATCATTTTCCCAAACTATCATGTAGCTCAAATGCACTCGAACTAGAGGCCACACACAGGCAAATATCTTCTGGATGCCAAAAGTTTGTTCATCACTAAGAAATTAATTTATTACTCACCTTCTTTGAAAAAAAAGTTTTTCTTTGTTTTTAAAAGATTCCCAAGTTTCATAGAGAATACTGGCTATTCTTGACTTTTATTTAAATATAAAACCAAAAACGAACAAAAACAAAACTTAACAAAACAAAAACCTCTTTGGATGTGCATGCATGCCATGGTGTGTACATGGAGATCAGAGGGCAACCCCAAGAGTCTGTCCTCACCCTTCACCTTCTTCCAGACAGTGTCCCTCGATGTTTGCCACTGTGTACACCAGGCTAGCTTGCCTGTGAGTATCTGGGACTTCTTTGTCTTATCTCCCTTTAAGAGTGCCAAGATTGTGAACACACACTATGGGTTTTAGAGCTTGCAGCTTTGTGTGGGTTCTGGAGAACTCAAATCCTTACTGTTTCATAGCCCTGAGCCACTTCTCCAAACCCTGCTTTTGTACCATATCCAACTTGGGATTCTTTCTGGTTGTGCCCATGGGTGTCAATATATACTTGGCCAGAAAATGCATTCAGTTCTGAAACTCTTAATGGTCCTTTTGCCAAAAAAAAAAAAAAAAAAAAAAAAAAATGCCTTTGGTCCAGTAGACTTGTGATGGTTGGTTGTTATCTTTGAGTTCTTGAACTCTATTTGAGAATAAATCCTATTTGAAAGTGAAGCTGCCTCCAAAGATATTTGGCGCATTGGAATATTAGTTCATGATAAAACTGAGTACCAGAGTTCCTGGTTTAACCATACTAGAAGCTTTTAGGATTTCAGATATAATGTCAGTCTACTTTTATTATTGTTGCATATTTGTTTATTTTTGAATACACGAATCCAGACTAAAATTTTGATATATTCAGTGGAAAGAATTCCAAGTATGTCTAACTATAATTCTAATTATACAGGAGAGAAGATGAAGCTGAGAGAGAGCTAGACAATTGCAATGCTAACAAAAACGGAACTAGAATTGGCAGTCAAGCTCATCTGTCTGTTCACAGGGTCTACTTTCTTTGCTGCACCTCACTGTGTTACATTTTAGCACCCGCTGGCTTCTTCAAAGCTTTAGATTTATTTCAATTTGGTGAGTAAAGACTGTGATTCACAGCAACCCTTTTCTGCTAGTGTTTTGAAGAAAGACAACAAAAGGGATAGAAAAATGGTTCTTGTCATTTGTGAATCCTCTTAATTCTTCTTTCATTCTTTTCTTTTTGAGACACAGTCACACATAACCCAGTATGGCCTGGAATTCACTATAGAGGTGGGGATGTCTTTGAACTTCTTACCCTCCTGCCTCCACCCCCCCAAGTTCTAGAATGACAAAAATATATTACCATACCTGGATCCCTTTAATTATTGTTAAATTTGCAAGTGATTATTGTTTACCTTGGGGCTTTCTCTGTAAGCGTATACTATATTGGCAGAATCCAGTCCTTCTGCTTAAGAGGAGACTGGATGGTCTTTGAGATCGCATGACCTTAGTGTCCCTTGTTGGTAGCACTGTACTTTATTCATTTGGCTTATTTTTCGGAACCACAAACAAAGATTCTGTGACACCATCAGAATAAATGTTATGGAACTATTGGGGAAACGATGACTATGTCTTAGGTGGGTCGGTTGCTGAGACAACTTGCAAGAAATGTCTAAATTTTATTCCTGGAATTGTCATTACATTTGGAGGTGGCCTGATGAAAATTCTATTTCTAGGTTTCAACAAACAGAAGGTAGTAGGGTTGGGAAAGAAATGACTTGACAACCCCAAATAGATATTCATTATTTTCATTTCCTACTATATTCCTAATTTTCTTGAAATCACTTAATTCACAACATAGGTCTCAGAGAAAGTCTTTTGAATTTTCAAACATAATCCCTTTAGTATATACTTAGGAGAACAGAACCAAATAGGAAATCCCAAATGGACAGAACAGGCCTGATGCTCACACAAAGCCAGGTAAGGTGAGCTGTTGCACCCAGCTCTTGTCACTTGCCGCTACTTAATTAGGTAGACAGTGTTGGCGGCATTTTCCAGAAAGGAAGCTGGAATCTTTTGCCTGTAAATGTCTCCATTAGCTCAGTGTGTGTTTTTGTTGGCCTTTGGGAAAGGCTCAGTTCTATTATGGTTTGTTGATGGCTAACAGTGTTCTTGGCGCAGAGTGAGATATAGAAGAAGGTACGGGATCCGCCCAAGGCACAGGCAACCTAACTTAGTAAAACAAATAACTTGCTATTAGTCTTGACCTTGGGCTTAAATATCAGTGGTGCTACTCCCAGAATATTTCTATTTATGTCTCTTGGGGGTGGGCAGCCATGACCTTGGGGGAGTAACTGCTCTGCTTGGCATGCCTCCTGTCTTCCATTTTTAGCCTGCCTGTCTTTGTTTCAGTCACCAAGGTTCTTTCCATAGCCTTGCTAGTCGAATACATGGTTCAACCCAGCATCCACTGATATCAAAATAGTGTTGCCTTCACTGTGCTTCACATAGTCAAATTTCATTTATCTCCATTCACTTTGGCTGAAAGGATGGGAGAAGTATTGGCCTTGATAAAAATCCATTTATAAGAGGAGTTATTGAGGCCAAATAATTGTTCCTATACAGGTCTGTGTATACATCTGTGCCATCATCTATGCCATCAGATACAATGATGATTGCTGGCGTTTGAGGTGCACCTGTAATCTTGGCGGTCAGAGCATAGAAGTGAACCTCAAGCTTGAGACCATCCAAGGTTTCACAGTGAGACCCTGTTTTACAAACAAAAGCAAATGAGATAATATGTTATTAGTGTGAAGATCCTTCAAAGGTTATAATTATCCTATGTACTCTGTTTACATAAATTTTCTCATTTTAGTGGGGAAGGGGAAATATATTATACCATAAACTGTTGTTGGTCTTGTTGGAGAGACTGGGCCAATGTAGAGATGTATCGGGTGGAGGATGTTCAGGTGTTTCCTGAGTAGAACCTGAAGAAAAGAAGGCCCTTATTTCCATCTCTATTCAGCCCTCTCTCCCCCTTTTCTTCTTTTTAAATGGATTCTTGTATATCGCATCCTGACCTTGAACTCACTGTGTGCCTGAGATGACCTGGAGTGTCCTCATTTCCTGCCTCTGCCTTATGAATGACAGAGTTGTAGCCATGCATCTCCACCTTTGTTTTTGTGAAGTGCTGAGAAACTAATGCGTGGGGCTACACTTTGCTATGCAAGGATGCTAACAACCGAGACACACTCCTGGTTTCTAAATGTTCCTTTTCATAGCTAGACTTGAAGTTTGGGCCAGTAGAAGTTTGCACGAGAAAAAAAAAATGATAGGGAAGTATAAAAATTAAAGAAGCCCTTGATCTAGCTTCTCATAATTAATATATACATTCTAATTATAAGCTTCCAGAAGTGTGCTAGAATTGATATACGAAGGTAATGATATGAGCTAATGGAGACTAAATTTCAACCATAAAAACAGCTGAACTCTTACTGCTGCGGGGTTAAAAGGATAAAATGTTGAGCAGATATCATATACAAGGGATCGACAGATAATTCTACTTAAGTGTGTTGAAAAGCAGGCTGTTAAATGATGATAGAATTCTGGATACTCTTATCCTTGAAGAAGTGGTGACTAGAGAAGCAGACAATCGGGCTGTGTCAGCATGTCTATAATACTCTAATTATTGGTCATGGTTATGCTATATAGTTGTTTCAATCTGTAAAAATTAATCAAACTGTGAGATTCCAATTTGTATTTTTTTCTTTAGATATTTTATTTATATGTTAAAGGGCTGCTGAAATATTACAAATGTTTTCTCGACAGCTGTTTACATGTGCGTATGTTATTGGAGAGCCACTAAAAATGTCTGCCAAATAACTACTTTTTCTTACTTTTACAAATTAATAGCTATGAGATATTTGATTTCTGGGAAGTACTTGTTAAGTAAATAATTTGTGGTTACAAAATAAGGAGCTTGGTTTATCTTGGGCAGTAGCCTGCCTGACACCTTGGTATTACGGTTTGTATTGCTCTCATTATAACTGCAGGCAGTTTAGTGAAGAACACGGTGACTGCAGTGGGATATATGCAAGTTGAAAGGGAGAGTGGTCAGGCTACATTATGGTAATTTTATAGTGGATTAAGAACATTTACTCCAGTGTTCCTCAGATCCTCATATGTGTGACACCAGAACTTGTCACCCTCCTTAGCTACAATGACCACAATCTAACTAGCATAGCTTGGAGGAGAAACAGTCTCCACCCATTCCCAGCATGTCTTTCCCATATAGAGAGAAGTAGGAATTTGAAAGGCCACTGTGGTTGACCAGAAATATAAGAATACAAGGGAGGGTGAAAGGGTGGGAAGAAGAAATGGGGAAAGAGGGGAGAGGAAGAGGAGGACAAGGGGAAGAAGAGGAGGAAGAGGAGAAGGGAGAGGAGAAGGAGGGAGAGGAGGACAAGAATAAGGAGGAGGAGGAGGAGAAATATTCTTGAGTACTGAAAAGAGGAAGAAAAGGTGAACTAAACTACTGTTAAGATAGTCTGTGGACCAACAGTTTCAGAGAGAGACCCACCAATTATGAAAACACAGCCAAATGATTAATATGTCCTTAACTATGCTACGACCTATTTACATGCTGTAATGCTTTATGAAATTATACTTAGCTTTCATCTCATGGATGATAAGCTTCAGGGATCATGTCGACTCCCCCTTTTATCAAAATAATATTCTTTGTTTATGCAATATTTCCTGATTACAGCTTCCCCTCTCAGTTTCTCCCAGTTCCTCCCCATCTCCTCTCCTAGCGGGGTCCACTCCCTTTCTGTCTCTCATTAGGAAAAAAACAGGCTTCTCAGAGATAACACCCAAACATACCAAAATAAAATATAATAAGATGAATCAAAACCTCTCACCCCAACAGAAGGAAAAGAGCCCAAGAGTAGGCATAACCAGAGACCCACATTTTAGAAGTACTATAAACATATTAAACTGAAAGCTCTAATGTATATGCAGAGGACTTGGTGCAGACCTATGTTGGCCTTGTGCTTGCTGCCTCAGTCGCTGCAGGTTCATATGAGCTTTGCTCAGTTCTTTAGAGGGTCCTGTTCTCCTGCTACACTCTGTCTGTGCTGGCTTTTACATTCTTTCCACATCCTCTTCCAAGGAATTCCCTGAACTCTGAGGGAAGATATTTGATGTAGACATGTCATTTAGAGCTTCTGTAACACACACGGTCTCTCTCTCTGTCTCTGTCTCTCTCTCTCTGTCTCTCTGTGTGCATGTGCATGTGTTATGCTCACTGTGAGTCTCTATATTTGTTGCCATCTTCTCCAGGAGACAGTTTCCCCAATGATGGTTGAACATGGCACTGATCTATGACTATAGCAGAATACCATGAGTCGTTTTATTGATCCTTTTTTCCCTAGACCTGTAGTATTTAATTTTACTCTAGATCCCTAGGATATAGTCTCTGGCTCTTGGTCACCCAAGCAGTGTTAGTTATTAGTTCCATCTGATAGAGTAGATCCTAAGTCAAATCAGATATTGATTGGTTACTCCCACAAGTTTTGTGCCACCATTGCCTTAATATATTTGGCATGGAGGACAGATTGCAAATCAAAATTTTGTGGCTCAATTGGTGTGCATGTTTCTTTTTTGGTGGCATCCGGAAAACCTTCCCATACCAAAGACACTATAAGATGGGGGTGAAGATTCTGTGTAAGGACCAGCTCTATCTCTCTGTGTTCACTGAGTGGCATGAGTGTTCTCTGCAACGGGGCCTTGCAGTCTGCCTGTGGCAAGCAATCCTCAGCAACTGCCTGGGTTTTGGGGACATTTCCATGGGACTTATTTGGCCAACAACTCAATTAAATGTAACACAGTCCCTGTACTGGAAACTCTGTTTGGTGATGAGATGACCAGTTCGAACTTCGGCTCTCTCATTTACATTAAGATAACCTTCACACTACCCTTCAAATGTCCCTTTGTTCTAGCTGCCCATATATCACCTCCCTCACAATCTTCTCCTCACCCCATTCCCACCTTACCTGCTCTTTCCTGTTCTTCAGCATCAACCCACAGTTCACCTATAAAATCTATACTATTTCTCCTTCCTAAGGATATCCATATGTCCCCTCTACATCCTTCCTCTATATGTGACCTCTCTGGGACTATAAATTACAGCTTGGTTATTTAATGTCTAATATCTGTATATAATCAAATGCATACCATATTTTCTGGCTCTGATGATGAGTACATCACTCAACATAATTTTTTTCCTAGCTCCTTCTGTTTGCCTGCAAATTTCATGATGTCATTGGTTTTAACAACTGATTAATACTTCACTGTATAAATGCACCACAATTTTCTTTATCCATTTGTCTTAGTCAGGGTTTCTATTCCTGCACAAACATCATGACCAAGAAGCAGTTGGGGAGGAAAGGGTTTATTCAGCTTACACTTTCCACATTGCTGTTGATCACCAAAGGATGTCAAGACTGGAACTCAAGCAGGTCAGGAAGCAGGAGCTGATACAGAGGCCATGGAGGGATGTTTCTTACTGGCTTGCTTCCCCTGGCTTGCTCAGCTTGCTCTCTTATAGAACCCAAGACTACCAGCCCAGGGATGGTACCACCCACAAGGGGCCCTCCCCCTTGATCACTAATTGAGAAAATGCTTTACAGCTGGATCTCATGGAGGCACTTCCCCAACTGAAGCTCCTTTCTCTGTGATAACTCCAGCCTGTGTCAAGTTGACACACAAAACCAGCCAGAACACCATTCTTCTGTTGAGGTCCATCCTAGTTGTTGGCAGTTTCTGGCTATTCTGAATATGGCAGCAATGAGCACGGTTGAGCATGTCCTTGTGGAAGAATGAAGCATCCTTTGGATATATGGCCAAGAAAGTGATAGCTGGATCTTGAGGTAGATCAATTCCCAACTATAGTGGTTTCCATAGTGGCTATATAAGTTTGAGCTCCTACCAACGATGGAGAGGTGTTCTTATTATAAATTCTCAATCAACATGAGCAGTCACTTCTTTTATTGATTTTAGCCATTCTGCCAAGAGTAGGATAGAATCTCAAAGTCATTTTGACTTGCATTTCTCTGATGGCTAAGGATGTTTAACATTTCTTTTACTGTTTCTCAGTCATTTGAGGTTCCTTTATTGAGAATTCTCTGTTAAGATCTGTAACCCATTTTTAAATTGAATTATTTAGGATGTTCTGCTATCTAGTTTCTTGAGTTCTTTTTATATTTTGGATATTAGTCCTCTATCAGCTATGGAGTTGACAAAAATCTTTGCCCATTCTGTAGGCTGCCACTTTGTCTGTGTCTTTTGCCTTATAGAAGTTTTTCAGCTTCATGCATTCCAATCTATTAATGTTTGATATTAGCGCCTGTGCTGATGGTGTTCTCTTGGGAAGGTCTTCTAGGCCAATGAGTTCAAGACTATTGCCCACTTTCTCTTCTATCAACTTCATTGTATCTGGTTTTAGGTCAAGGTCTTTGATCATTTGGAGTTGATTGAGCTTTGTACAGGATGGTAAGTGTGGATCTATTTGTGTTTTTCTACATGTGCATGTCGAGTTTGACCAGCATGACAGGATAAACATTACCACATTGAATCAAACTTCTATCTAAACCTTCTCATTCAGAGATCATTGTTCAAGTACAATAATAATACAGTGTATCAAGTGCCCACAGTATCCCAAGTACTTTTATTTCACTTAAAGAAAATGTCTGTGTCTTATCTGCTCAGCACATGCATGGGAAGGAATGAATGATGACTTTGCAATTTGGAGGGCTATCAAAGGATGGCCTAAAGGCATTCAGATCATTGGTCTGGACTCATTGCTTTTTGTCACCTGTCCTATCAGGACTATGTGGAATGAAACCAGGGTAAAGTGCAATGATGAAAGATGGCATGGCCTTTTGCTGCTGACAGGCACTATATGCTACTTCAGGGGAGGATTCTGTGTCTTCCTTTCACTTCAGATTTATTTTCAAGAAAGATGTGATTGTCCATACCTCTATTACTCATGCACATAAGTTTGCAAGCTTATTATCAAATAGAGTCCAGTAAACATGGAAAGCCTGGAAGAAGGTAAGGAGGGTGACCCCATAGGAAGACCATCAGTCTCAACCAACCCAGACCCCTGAGATCCCTCAGACACTGAGCCACCACCCAAGCAGCACACACCTGCTGGTCCAAGGCCCCTGGCACATATATAGCAGAGGACTGCCTGGTCTGGCCTCAGTGGGAGAAGATGCACCTAATCCTTGAGAGACTTGAGGGCCCCAAAGAGTAGGGAGACATAGTGGGGGGATAAAAGAATGGGAGTTGAGGCTCCAAGTAGAGGGGAGGCCTATTGGGGGGGAGAGAAGAAGGGGATGAGAAACTGGGGGCGGGGGTGGCAGAGCAAGAAGGGGGCAACGGCTGGACTGTAAAAACTGAAAGTGAAATAAAAATGAATCCAGTAAATCACTAGGTGACAGAAGTCAGTAGTGTTACTGTATAAGTGGCCAAACTGGCATTCACGTTTTTGCTCTTGACACAAAAATGACTAAAAAGCTTTCTATAAGCAAGTTAATTAAAAGTATTTGAGTATCCACAGCACGTAAGTATTGTAGCATGCAGTTTTAGGAATATGGAAGTATGATGTTAGCAGCTGGGCAGAGGAAACAGCAAAACTCAGGGTGTTAGCACTCTAGTACAAACTGAGCCTGTACTGAGTAAAGGCAATTAGGAAAACAAGATATAAATGTGTCCAGACTATGATTGTAAGATGAGCAGGTAACTGTCTGTCCATAGGAACATGGGATCATTTCTACTTAGTTACAAACCAGATACAATGATGATTAGTGCTTTGAAAAGCTAGCCTACTGTAAACATTTGTGTGTGTGTGTGTGTGTGTGTGTGTGTGTGTGCTTACACTAGCATTTAACATATCTGCTTATGTTGATTTAATATGAAAAATGTCACTATGTGTGTGTATCCTTATATTTATCTATATAAGGGTGAATAAGTTACATGGTGGTTTGAATAGGAATGACCCCCATAAGTTCATGTGCTTGAATACTTGGCATACTTGAATACTTTGAGGAGATATGGCTTTGTTGGAGGAAGTATATCACTGTATGGGTGAACTGTGAGGTTTTATTTGGTCAATCTATGCTCAGTGTGGCACACAGTCTCTCTTTGCTGTCTGTGGATCAAGATATAGAACTCTCAGCTCCAGCACCATGCCTGCTTACACGCTGCCATCGTTCCTGCCATGATGATAATGGACTAAACCTCTGACTGTAAGCAGCCCCAATTGAATGTTTTCCTTTATAAGTGTTGCCATGGTCATGGTGTCTGTTCACAGCAATAGAAACTCCAACTAATGTACGCATAGTGATTTTCAAAGATTTTCTTTTACTTTTCTTGTATAGGATTTGTTTCAAGTTCTTACATTCTATGAAAACCCCTGTTCTATATCCCCAGCTATCGAATATTTTCAATTCCAATTTTTATTATGTATTAAGTTTGTACTGTTTATCCTTTGTGTATGTGACTGTGCATCACGTGCATGTGTCCGTGTGTGTGTGTGTGTGTGTGTGTGTGTGTGTGTGTGTAAACATGCCAAAGTTTGCTGATGGGGTCAGAACACACCCTGGGTATTATATTTCACCTTGCAGAGTTTTTGAGAAGGTCTCTTGTTTTCTACTGCATAAGAAATGCTAGCTGGCCTGAGAGCTTTGGAAATTTTCCTGTCTCTGCTTGCCATTTCTCCATAGGCCTGCTAGGATAACAGACTCTAACTCATGTCGGCTGCCTACATGTGGGTTCTGGAAATCCAAAAGCAAATGCTTTATCCGCTGAGACTCCTTGCCAGTCTTTTTTAGTGCTGATTTGGAAGCTCTTAGCAAGACCCCTATTTCTTAGCTTCTCTCCTTTACCTGAATCCCCACAGTATTTTTAGATGAAACATCTTCTGAAGCTAGTCTATAGAATGGCTGTAAACAATGGTTTCCTGTTTCCAAAGTCTTCGCCTTTTATGGCATGTTTTTCTCTTTAGGTTTCAAGGATAAATTCCAGGCAACATAATGTAGTAGAAAGCTCACTGGAGATTATTGGTCCAAGACCTGAACTTATCATCCTGAGCTATTTTTGTTTCATTTGACGAAAATAAATTGTTCCCACTCTCCTCACCAAATTGAGGTCAGTTGAGATGCACTGACCAGGTGGGCAGCTTTCCTAAAAAGACACCTATGAACTTTATAAATGCATCTCTAAAGGGCATGACCTTTCTTCTCTTAGGGTAACCAGGATCCCAGAGTGACACATTAGTCCCATTCTCCTGCTTTATACGTGAAGATTGGAACTTTCTATGGTGTTTCTTTCCCTGGGGTTTTAGTGGCTGGTTAATGTGACTGACAACAGGGAATTACAGTTGCCTTGCTCAGCATCAGTGACACTTCTTGTGGCAGCCAGAGTTCCTAAGAACACTCTAATTTCCTTGAGTGACGTTAGTTTAACCTGTGGGAACTTCCAACAGGAAATCCACTCTTTTTCTGGAGATCCACTTACTGTGTTCAAGTATGTCAGTGTTCAGCTGGATCTCCTAATCAGGAGGTGGTGCTCAGGGCTCTAATCAGCCTTCAGGAGGCAGAGACAGGGATATTACTATGAATTTGAGGCCAGCCTGAACTACTGAGTGAGTTCCACATCACTCAAGCTATAGGGTGAGGCACTGTCTCAAAAACAAAAACATAAACAAAAGTGCTTCGGTCTTCTCTCTGGGAGAACTAATCAACATAAAGGTTCAAAATTCCACCTGTGTGTTTTGGATTTACCTCTGTTCCAGGAATAAAATACAAGATAGAAAAGGTCTATTAACTGAATATGGATGGTATTACATCAAGAATCCCCCAAAATGGCTGGGCTTTGCACTGGAGGGTTCAGAGTAAGACCTTGGGAAAATGCATGGCTTCTGTAAACCTCAGGCAATTTACAGAGCCTGCCAAGGCCTCCACAGCAAGAGCTTTTCAATTGGTATATTTATACTTTCTTTACTTAGTATTGATTCTAAATAAAGATAAAACCTTCCTTGATGGGAAGCCTATGAGTAAGAACAGACAAATTAGTTTGTTTTATCTTCCCACTTGCCCTATGCTGTGGCCATAAAAAGCTTTAGAAGCGCCTGGGATTTTAATCCTGGCAGCATCCTCCAACAGGGAGGGAATGAAGTGGGTGGATAGCTGGTGCCACAAGAGTGGTGGGCTCTGATGCAGGTGCCAGGTTAAACCTTCTAGTGGTGGGTCTGGGGAAAACGGTCAGTACGGGTGCTCTCCTGTTTCCTGAACTTGTCTGCAGGCTCTGGATATTGATGTCTGGGACTGGCCTTTTCTAGCATTTCTCTAAATAGACCCGCACTACCTATTGATCTCTCTCTCCCTCCTTCTATCGTTTCCTCCTCCCCTTTTTCCCTCCCTCTTCTCCCCCTCCTTTCCCCTTCTCTTCCTCCCTCTACATTTCTTTACTCTCAACTTCAATGCACTGCTCTCACAATAACTATTTACTTTGAGTAGGTCTGTAACCAATGGAGAATGATTTTGCCTTGATAACGAAATAGATCATCCAAGTGTGATTCCTTAAGAACTGGCTACTCACAGTGTGTGTCTCGGTGTGTTCATGCACAGCATGCATATGTGCTACGACTCTTGAAAATTCCAGCTGAAAAACACGAGGAAAAGTATTATTATTCTTTTTTTCTAAAATGAACTTTTTGATCATATCATGAATGTGTGTATATGTGTATGGAATGAGTCAATATATGTAAAAAGGTTAACAGTGCCTGTTCTGTGGTGAGAAAAATAAGCCGTTGTTATTAATAGAAACAATATTAGAATTTTACTTTTGTGTCATGTTCTGAGTGTTTTCACAACTATAATGTGCTTTCACGCATTTGCTGAACACAGAAAATAATTTCCTTGACATATCTTAGATTCCCATTATCCCCCCTCAATCTGCCATAGTCATGCTATGAGTGTTGCCAAATGAATCCAAACAGAATTATTTGATGAGGTAATTAGTAGTAGGATAATAGGATGACACAATTATTCTAGGGCATTTAATTTATACATCAAAAGCAAAGCTCCATGAAGTGACATTGGGACTAATTTAAATTGTAGACACCTGGACAGTCTTCTAGGAAGTGGGTACTGTGTTAGGAGGGCAGCAGGGATCAGCAGGAGCAACTGAAAACAACTGAGTGCTAATGTGCTTGGCCCTGCTCATAGGCTTGTAGATGGATGATTTGACATAAGCAACTCCAAACAGTAGCTTCTTAAAGTAGAAAATATAATCATCCTGGAGCTAGGGATGTTGCTTAGTCCGCACAGTACTTAGCATAAATAAAGCTAAGGGTCTCATGTCTAACAGCGCATACAACACAGGCATGGAGGTGCACACCTGTAATCCCCAGAAGTAAGAGAATCAGGAGTTCAAGGCCATAATCAGCTACTTAGTGAGTTTGAGTTTGATGACCCTGTTACACAAAGGACAAGAAAGTTAGCATCCTCATTTCACAAAAATGAAGAAGCCTAGATGATAGAAGAATCAACCCAAGGTTATATAGGTATAAGAGGTAAGACTGAAACTAACCAACCCATGTCCACAGGTCTTCCAGGTGAGAGCTTATTCGTGGGCATTTACACGCTGAGGAAAGTCAGTTGGTTCACTGTAACACTCCAGGTTAGGGGACTCAGGAGATTCAGGTCACATGACAATTCATCAGGCTTTCTTGCTTCGCTTTTTTCTGAGTACTTCCTCAGTTCTACTGGGAAGTTTCTTGATGTGGTGGGTTTTCCCCTCATTTACTCTCAACACTGCTATGATTCACTTAGCAGGTGGTTTCAATGGTGAGGGAAAATACCAGTGGCTGTGTTTTCTCACTGGACTTCAGCAGGAGCTATGTGTTGTAATTCCAAGAAAGCAAACATTTGTTGGCATTTATTTAGACCAACACTGAGGTCAGCCCCTGCAGGGGAACTGTTATAACCCCCACCCCGTGCTTCCTCTAGTTTCTCTGATACTGTTCTGCAAACATTACTCCATGCCTTCTGCAGGAACTTTGAGTCTTTCCTTTCGAGCTTGGAAAGAACCAAAGACAGAAGATGGGATTCTCATAGCAGGAAACACACCATAATGATTAAACACCATAAACAGACTATAATGATTCACACTGTTTTTGTGCAGTGGCATATCTCTGAAGACACTCACCATCAAGAACCTAAGGGCGAAGATTGAGCTGTGAATTTCCTTTGACTTGTGATAGAATTTAATATTGCCCCACAAGAGAGAGCACACATTGGGCTGTTTGTAGATATGACATTTTCCTGGTTTCAGTAATACTGATTTGTTGTTACCTTGTTTGGGGGGGGAGGAAATCTTTATTTGACTAATTAATATATTCACATCTGATAGCTACTGGGAAAAAACGGATGAAAGTACAAGGGAGAGAAAGGGGTGAGTGTGGGGGACATAACAAAAGAGAGGGAGGTAAAAGAGTTATGATACAAATGTGTGTGTGTGTGTGTGTGTGTGTGTGTGTGTGTAAGGGGGAGTCTCATGGGTAGAGAAAAGCTAAGATCTGATACAGGACATTGATAATCCAGGAGAAAATTATAATTTATATATAGGTACAAAATTTTACAAATAAGCTAGCACAGAAGGCAACTTCTTTTTTCAATTTAATGCCCCAATTGACTTGTTTGTGAATATTATAACTCCCATTCATGCCTTCAATCTTTCTTTAGCATTAACTCTCTTCCAGGCATAGATCAAGACAACTCACAAAATACATAAAAAGAAGGACATTTTTGTACCTAGTTCAAGTTTACAGTGTAGGAAAGAACATAGAAGAACATAATTAAAAATGTGTACAACCTGTTTTTAGAAGGCAGGTGCACATACAGTGGATTAGAACCACTAAACGTCTGCTTTTATTACCTGGGTTCTTGGTATAGTCCAAGACAAAGGGAAAATAAGAGCTAGGATTCATGGTGGGATTTCTTCAGTTTACTTCCTGTTGATGAGATTTCCTTCAATGTCACATTTCTGCCTGGAGCCTGCAGGCAGTGCCCAGGCCTCAGAGATATGTGTAATCTGTTTGATGAATAAGGCATCCCTCTAATGTTATGAAGAATACTAATAGGCAGGAATAACTTCCTTGTGCTTTCTAGATGGTAAATATCATAATAATCAATGTCATGATCATGACAGTGCTGTAAGAACATTTTACTTGCTGCCTTATGGATAAAGAATCTAATTCCGAGAAAGCTTATTTACTTTCAAGGGACACATACATGGCTGATTTAGGATTATGTGGGTAGCCCAGTTCCTGACACTTCTGGATACATTTGACTTCCTGATATAGGTGAACAGAAATTTGTATTCGAGGCTCTCAGAGAGCAGAGCATGTGGAGAATCTAGAGTGGCTTACAGGATGCTAGCCATCAGAAAGGCAAACAGGAGCTTATGCCATCCCAAGCAGGACATGGTCCTTTGGTTTGGAGGGAGAGGAGAAACCAAACAATAGGCTTCAATGACTGGAGTGGCAGATTGGGGTACATGATAGTAATAAGGCCTGGAGACAGCATCTTCTCAGTGATCCACGCCACTGTGTTACTCAAGATCTCGTTTTGAAAGGGGGCATGGTGGCATCCTGTGTATCTAAGATACTCTTATTGTGTGTGTGTGAAAAGTCATGCTCTCACCATTTTCACATCCAAAACCAATATTGGCATTAACAGAACAAGAAAACAATAATCATTTTTGTCCAGGGGATAAGTTCAAGCAGATAGTTTTGTTTTGTTTGTGGGAAACTATTATAAAATGGAGCTCGTTTCCAAGCACAGGTTGTGCTATATAATTATGCAGATAAACATGGTTGACAAAGTTAGAACTTCATGAACCTTGGCAAAGAGTTGGGAAAAGAATATTATAGTCATCTATTGGGAAGAACATGAATCTGACCAAAGGAGAAATGTTTCCTCGATGAAGGACAGACCCTGTGTGTGGTGTGGACAGTGTCTATCTAGTTGGAGATGATGTTCATATTGGCTTTCAACATCAGAACATTTTATATTTAGTTTCTAAAAGTATTTCCTTCATTTCACAGGAAAAGGAAGCACTAAATCAGATTCAAAAATGGGAATCAGATTTGGGGTCTTCTAAATATAGGATTTGGATCTGTTTTTTTTTTTTTTTTTTTTTTTTTTAATGTGGGGTCACATCCTGAGCACACATGGTCCCTTTTTGTCTTGTATTTTCCCTTATGTCTTCAGTCAGCTGAGTTGTAGAGTATTTATTCTTGCTTGGGCTGTGTGAGAGATCTTTGTCCTCTTAGCTATCAATCATTTGGGGTGTTTTTTCACTAGCTGGCCTGCGTTATGCAAGTAAGTAAGTGAAGTATGTAAGATGTGAAGGTGGATGCCTTGGTGGAGGCGAACCTGAGAAGCTGTGAAAATGAGGAACAGATTCCTGGATCTGAGATTAATGTTAAATAGAAGAATGCCAGCCATAAATGTTATTCATAATTTTGTAAACAACACCCTGATATGTGGGGAAACCCTGTACTTTATTTTTAAAGATTTTCTGTCACAAAATTAATGCCCGCCGATTATTTAAAAGACAGTATAGAATCATATTAAGAAATGAAAGCACTTTCTTTTTCCTTAACTCCTAATCTCCCTTGTTTGTTCAGAAGTAATCATCATAAATGAAGTGATATGTATCATTTCAGATTCTTTTTGTTTGTATGTATGTATGTATGTATGTATGTATGTATGTATGTGTATGTTCAGTTGGCACATTTGAATTGTACCATCTCTTAGCGTTTAAGTATAGTCTTCTCTCATTTAACAGCTGTATGCTGTTTTCATTTGTTAATATGAGCTTTGCGATTAAACCCAACACACACTTACCATAGATGTCACTTGTAGGTCCAGAGGCTTGTCCCCATTTTCAGTTTAATGCTTACAAGGCCAAAGCCAAGATGTTGGCTACAGTTCACACTTGACTCTTACCTTGTGCGCCTGGGAAAGAATCTACTTCCCAAGTTGCTTTGTAGGATTTTACCTTTACGTCTGCATTTAACTTGTGATCCGAGCCTAGAACAAAAAGAACACAATATAAATACAGTGTGAGCCTCACTGACCTGATAGGTGCCATTTTCTAAATCTCTTATATAATATCTCAATCAGATTTTTAATTAAATCTTGTACAAATATATCATATCTAGCTTTATGTGACAAACTGTCTGACAGTCCATAGGTAAATCCAGTCCATTTTCTAAACCGTTGGAAATCTTTATTCAGTTCTGTCCTAAAGCAAAAACACAATATCCCATTTCTAAAAGATTTATTTTGCAAAATGGATTGCTTTTGCTGTTTTCATAGCTCAGCAAACCTCAAGCGGTGAGCTTTAAGACAAGCCTCTTCTGCATACCAAACGAACCTCTTCTTAGAGCCGTTTTTTAATATGCTTTATTATCACTTCAATTTTAAAAATAAATGCATTCCATTAGATTGAGACATGTGTGGGATACATTTCTCCTTTGCTGGAGTGAAGGAATTTCTCTCCTGACACCACACAATTCAGTTTTCCAACTTTATATATTAATGTACAAAAGAAATACAGGTGCCTGAAGGAACAGTACCGCAGTCTGGAGCAACTCTTGTTCTTTCTGAGGACCTGAGTTTAATTCCCAGCATGCAAATCAGGCAACTCACAGCCATCTGGGACTTCTGCTATGGAGGGTTCAAACATTTTTCTGACTTCTACTGACATCCAACCACAGGGCACATACTCTCATAGACTCATGTACATGCACATAAAAACAGAAACCATGCCCTTGAATTCTGAAAACTCTCTTTAGTTTGCTTCCTACCTTAAACAGAAAAGCAAAATGAAGTTTAAGAGAGAAACTCTGGTTGGGTACTCTACCATGACAGTTGGTGAGGGACCAAATCAGATCAGACTCTTGTTCCCACACATCTAAAGCAGAGGTCACACATACCACAAACAAACACTCTGAAGATTAAGTGACATAACCTACACTATTAATTCTGTGGCCAGCATGAAGTGATGGTTCAAGGAATATTTGTGATGGAGATGATGATACTGAAATGTAGCCATAGACAACGCTTGAGTAGAAGGAACCATGGTTTCTAAATTACAGTCAATTTGCACTTGTCTAAGATGACAAAAAGGGACTTTTGCAAGAAGTGAAGTCCTTAACAAACCACAAATTTTAGTTTCAAATACTAAAATGTTTGTTTTTCATTGTACAACTGATAAGTGATTCTTGTAAGAAGGTCAAATAATATAAATATGTATGAGGTAGTATTATCATCTTAGACTTTCTGGATCCAAAATTATGTAATTAATTATTTATTTATCCTATATATTTATTTTTTTAATTTATTTAACTAAGTCTGTATGTGTATCATCTAAAAACACACCATTTTAAGTGGATCACATTATGTGTGTTACTGTACGTATTGAACCTGCTCTGTTTAGTTATATATCTTTATCATTTTATGCCATTACATGTAACATTCTTCATGAAAGTCTGTGCATGATGTTTATAGAAATGCTGATCACAATGAGCCAACACGAGGTAACCATGCCAGTATCAGTAGTTGGTACATGGACAAGCAGAGCATAGTAAACCCATTAAAATATTATCCAGGCACAGATAGTAATGGAGTATTGATACATGCCACAACCAAATGATTTTGAACACACGCTAAGTGAAAGAAGCCAGTCATATAAAGCCATAGAAACGATAGCTCTGTGTATGGTGGAAGATGCAGAACAGACAAACCCACAATGACAGAAAACAGAACTGTGGTTGGTAAAGGCTAGGGGAAGGGAGGAATCGGGTGTGACTGCTAATGATCGATCCCAAGCAGGATTTTGTAGGGTGAGGATGGAATACTCTGAAATTAGTGCTGATGGATGCAAAACCTTCCAAATATCCTTTAAAAATCACTTAGTTATGCACCTTTTATTTTTTATTTTCATTTTTATTTTCTTTTAGTTTATTGAACGAAAGTTTCACTATGTAGCCTTGGCTGGCCTGAACTCACTAGGCTGCATAGACAAGGCTAGCTTCACCAGAGGATGGCTTACTTCCTCCTCTTAGTGCTGGTATTGAAGATGTGTGTCACAAAGACTGGTGAGTTGTGCACCTTGAAAGAGTAATTACATGGATTATAAATCATGTCACAGTAAAGTTACTACTGTTAAGGAAGTCAAGGATGCCAATTGGGATCTACTGAATTAGAATCTACTAGATCTACTGTGCTGCCAACTTTGATTCATAGATGAGTCTGAGTCTCACAGATGGGATGAAACAATTCTCACCCAGGGAGATTGTCCACACAGTGCTGTGTTTTCTCACAGTGAGTGTTAATATCCTCTATGGTCCTGTCCTTTTTGGTTCCAGGACAACCCAGTTGCTCTGTGTCCTACCAATATGCTCACCATTGACATCACTGCTCACGATTATGAAACATGGCTGGTAAAAGCTGCATGGATACTTTTATCCCACTCCGTATCCATTCATTGTAGGAAGTTATTTACATTAATCAGAATTTGAGTTGAAATCTAAATAAAATATAAGAAACTAGTCAGTTGTGTACATGTTAAGATTACTAACATGGCCCATCTAAACTATAGGACCTTTTGTGAATGTGGAATCCTTGATGAAATTGGCCACTATATTATCTTTAATTATCTTTTGTTGCAAATGCTGCTTTTCTATATTAAATAGAATAGTTGATGTCTGGCAATACATTTTGCATATTAAAAACACTGTAATAGAGGATTTGATATTGTTTAAAACAGAGGGGGAAAAGGAAATATTTCAGGTTACAAATACTTCTGTGACATGAACTTGATGATCAAAAGCTTTTCTGCCTTCCATGAGTCTCTCAGTCACTTCTTCCTAGCTGTCCCTGTCTCTTCTTCAGTGATTCAAACAGAGCTTCTCTCTGCCCTTATGAAAAGAGTTGAGAACCCTTTGTGCATGTTTTAACTTTATCCAAATAACGTAACCCTGACATTGTTAAGACATGAGTTTACTAAAAACTAGCTCAAGAATCATTGGCATTCTTGAACACCAATCAGCTCTTACGTAGGAAAGTACATGGGAACAAAAGTGTGTGAATGTGACCACTTTTCAGTAGCCTGGGGTCCCGGATACAGCGGTGGTATGCCCCCTTCCTTATATGAGCTGGCTTTCCATGACTTTTCCCTTGGCCCGCAGTTGTAATTATGGAGCAGTTAACATCTTCCCGGGGCCCAGCACATCCCATAATTAGCTGTGTTCTCTCCACTGTGTATGACTCAACCCCATGTGGTTCTTTTATATCAAAGGAAGGGTGGCCAGATTTTTTTTTTTTTTAAAAACCACAGGACTTGAGCATGTAGTGGCAGACGGCTGCAAGGCCAGCGTGCACCAGGTCTTTTTTGAAGAACAACCTCACCCAAAACAAGGAAGCAAACAAACTAAACCAGACCTTGCCATTTATTTTTGAGAAAAGAAAGGACTCTTCTTGGGGATGTTTCCAAGCACGGCATCATTTTAAAAGAAGAGGATGACTTTTTTTTTTTTTTTCTGGAAGAACAAAAATAGAAATAAATGAGCTAGAGCTTTGAGGTCAACCTCGATCAAGAAGGAGAGTATTTCCTGGTCTCTAATCAGAGGTCCGGAGTTATTATTTAGTTGAGCAAGGCCACTGGGGATAATGTCTAATGTGGTGGAAAGCACATCAGATCAAGGGCCAGAGACTCAATCCCTTGTCTTTGCCCTGCTGTTAATTAAGTATCTAAAGCTTTCCTAGCATCAAGAAATTGAGAAAATTAAAACTTCTGAGATCCCTTATACGAAAAGTCTTAGTATGAATGTGAAATTGTATACTATTAGATCAGCTGAAAATTAGGTAATTTGTCTCTCCCCTTTATGTACATATATATCATTTTACATCTACCTCTGAAAAAGTGGGAAATGAAGATGCTTAGTGTCTGCCCTGGTAAACTTGCTACATATGGGCTTAGTAAAAACACAGCTGTATCCACTATTACATGAGTAAAGCATGTAATCATGGAGAACAACTGGCTCAGCATGCTACCATATAGGAAAACAACTATATTTATTGCAGAAAGCACTTAGAATGGAAGGCTGGCCCCATTGATTATAAATAGGAGCTTTACTGCTCTGTGTTGTATGAGGGGGCAGATTTTCTTATTACTAATTTAAGGAAGGATGGAGCTAAGGAAGAGAAATAAAGGAGGTAGCAATATGGTGAGATCGTTGCTATGTGATTTGCAGAGGGACTCTGTTTTGATGGAATACGAGTTCCGTCAAAAAACCATTAATATGTCGAATATGTACTTAGGATAAGCAGCCAAACAGGGAAATAGGAAAGCAAATATGTTTTACACTCATATTTATTCTGAATGTAGCAGACTTAGGTGTGGGAATGAGGAGGAGGAGGAAGAAGAGGGAGAAAAGAGAAAATGAATCTTGGAAACAGACAGAAATCATTAAAGAGGGTTTGGTTCCTACTTTATGGAATAGGACTTCAGATCAAAGTAACTCATAAAATATGAGTTCTCTTATCTTCATGTCTTCTTGACCTCTTCACTGAGATTAGAAGTTATGCATAAATGGGCTAACATTTTTCTCCAGACGCAATTCTGTAGTTAGATACTAGGAATGCTTGTAATTATACAAACCCTGTCACCTTTGAGGAGTTTAGTGCTGCTATTCAAAGATAAAAGTAAAATTGTGTCCCTGGGTTGGAATCCAATGCCGGTAACTGATTTCCTGAGAAGCCTTCATCTGTGAGCATTTTCATAGCTTCAGGCTTCAGTAACATCTAAGGATCCTGGCTGGCTGGTCGCTCATTCAGGTAGCTCTTGACACAGATGACTGATGAGCCATAGTTAGGAGACAAAGAGAATGGGAGGGTGATGCCTTCCAATTCCAGGGGCAAAGACTCTGCCTCATCAAAGTGGACACAGCTCACCCGGGACATAAGAGGAAGGAAAACAGTGAGTGTTGGGTGGGAGGGACAAAGTGGAATGTACTGGAAAACTAGAGTAATGATTGATCTTAATACAGCTTCAAGACAGAAAAGAGTTCCAACTTCACTCTTATATTTTAAGAGGAGCGACACATACTTTCTCCTTTTTCTCGGATTTAGCTATTAGTATGTTACTTGAAAAGGGTAAGGAAAAATGACCAAAGAATAACAAGGAACAGCCATGAAGTACTGAATAGTTATTATGTTCTCCCCAAAATTGTATCAGGTATATTATATTCAATTGCTTCATTTCCCTTTTTAGATTTATCAGTTTTATTTTACATGTCTTGGTGTTTTGTCTGCACATATAGATGTGCATTGCATACATCCCTGGTCCCTGCAGAGGTGAGAAGAGGGCATTGGTTAGGGATGGCTGGGAGCCACTGGGTAGGGACTGGGAACTAAGTTCAGGTCCTCTAAAAGAGCAAGAAATGCTTTTCTCTGCGGGCACGACTGACTCTTCAGCATCCTCAATAAAACATGTTTAATGTCATTAGAAAAGTGATTACTCTGACACTCTGCAATGAATGATTTTACAGAAGTTCAAATATTAAGAATTGCTTCCAAGTACCCAGCATTTCAACCGTTTCCTTCCATCCCAACTCTATAAACTGCGAAGGGTGTAGTCATATCACCTGCCTTTTTTGTCCTATTAATATTCCGCCAGTAACTTATTTCAATCATGGCTTCAGTATGGAATGCCTAATTTGGAATGTGCTAAATTAACATAACCTCTTTTATATAGCAAAGAAGTTGCTTGAGACAGCTGCTAAAATATGTGTGCATGAAAAAGTCCTTGATTCTACAAAACTCAATGTCTCTTGAAATGTATTCAGTTCCATAATTCTCAAAATTCCTAACTAAACAGATTAAATTGGAAAATAATACCATACAGACAAAATGAGATCAGAACTTTCCAGACGTTAGTTTCTTTCGGGAGGCCAAAGCCTATATTTGAATATTTCAAAACTCTTACCAGAATTTTAGCAAAATATGCTCTAAGCGCAACAGTCTGGAATGACCAGCATTTAAATAACCAAGGTGCTTTGTACGGTCTTGTTTTTCACATCTCTTCACAATTAAAACATTGAGCCACAAAATAATAAATAGAAAATGGGGATGATAATTTGTTTTCCAAATATACAATAAGTCAAGAAATTAGAGGGGGGAAAAAGACTACAATTATTTAGCATTACACCAAATTACAAGATGGGAGCTTTCTTTCCGGGCTCATGACCATGCAGTGAAATGATCTCGGATAAGTTATTTCTCTTCCGGTGAAATGAGCCAATTCAGGCCAGATTAGATTAGATTAAATGCAGGTTTATTAGGAAGCTGCTTTCTCAGGAGAGGAGGCCAGGGAAGTTACCATGGGAAGAGAGTGGGGGAGGGAGAGAGAGAGAGAAGGAGGAAGAGGAGGAAAAGGGGGAAAATGAGGAAAAGGGAGAAAAGGAGGAAAAGGAGGAGGGGGAGGGAGAGGGAGAAGGAGAAGGGAAGAGGGGGAGGGAGTGAGAGGATGGGTGAGGGAGGAGACAGAAGGAGAGGAAGAGGGAGAGAGAAGAGAGGAGAGAAAAGAGAAGAGAAGGAAAGAAAGGAAAAGAAAAAAGAAAAGAAAAGAAAAGAAAAGAGAAGAAAAGAGAAGAAAAGAAAAGAAAAGAAAAGAAAAGAAAAGAAAAGAAAAGAAAAGAAAAGAAAAGAAAAAGAGCACCCACACACAGAAAGAGAAGGAGAGAGAAAGAGAAGAGAGAGGAGAGGCCAAAATGTCTGGATTATATAGGAAGGGCCTCTGGGGGAAGCACAGCCCAGGCTCTGACTGGAACTTTGAGAGTTAGGAGCAGGGTTAGCAGAACAGGGGCTGAGGGATGCTGAGAGCACCTGGAGACCAGATCTTCTTTGATATGGAAAATATGCACCTCAGTCATTTGTTCTCCTAAAACCAATCTCCAGTTTAACTCCCTTCAATCCTGTTTATGCAGTGTTACTATGAAATCAGGCTTTCAGGGGCGAGGTCTAATAGGAGGCCTAGGAATAACAACATTTCAAGCATTCCACTGAACCAACTCAGTAATCTCTGAAGTCATCTCCTTTCACACATCTGATTGGTTGAGTATTAAAATGACTGCTGAAGTTCCAGAAAACTTCTTAACGGGAACCATTCACAAAGTTCAGTCCCCAGAGGTCTCGGGAGCAGCAGCTATTGCATACAGGGACTGTTCAGAAATCCAGAAGCCCCCAGTCCACACTGCCATGTAGCAACACGCCCCCCCCCATATACATTTTCTTCTGTGAAGAAAGAGAATTGTGCCCTTTCAAATCAGCTTTTTTTTTTTTTTTTTTTTTTTTTTTTTTTTTAGGAATCAGAACAGAAAAAACCACACAACCATGCATTTTTTTTTAATATTCCTGGTGGCGAAACGGTTGAATCTTATGCTTTCTGTCAGATATACAGCAGAAGATCAAAACTGTGGGCTTTGGATTCATGCACTAATTTATTTTTTGCTAGATCAGTTTTATGTTATCAACACTAAGGACGGCTTCTCTGTAGTTACTGCCATTCACAGCTTTTCTGGAAGGAGGGGGAACGGAGGAGCCTGGACACAGATATTAGGCATTCCAATAGCAAAGCAGCGAGCTTTCCGGAGCTGCCCTGGAGCAAAGTGAAAAGAGTTCTGAGTTAATTTTTTAATGTCTTTTTAATTAAAAGTGTCAAGCTGGAGTCTCTGAGTGTCAAAGAGGCCCAAATCCCTGGTTTTATCTTAGAAATGAAAGCTAATTCAAGGAGCCATTTATTCCATGTGAGCTTTTTGTCTTTTCTTTCTCTTCTTGTCTCCTTATTTCTAGTTTTCCTATTTGAAGGTGAAACTAAGTTCTTATCATAGGGCAGCGTGGAATTTGCATCTGAGGTCATCTTTGAGTGAAGAATGGATACTTATTTGGATCACTCAACCACGGCCACAGTAATGGTGTGGAATTACACAAATGGCCACTGCTATTCAACAGTTAAGTATTTCTTTCTCACACCACAACTGAGTCTCCACCATTTGGAGGTTGGCTCATTTGGAGGAGGTTGGCAACAACACTGCTTCCTGTGGCTCGAGCGAGCCATCTCTTGTGTGTGGCCTGAGCATGTCCTTATCATTAAGATATAACAGAAGTCAAGAGGACCAATAGAACACATGGAAGCTTTGCATTGCCCAGACTCCGGCTTGACATGGACACTATGTGTCACTCTATTGACTAAACAAGCTATAGGGATAAACTCAAGCTCAGAAGGAAAGGAAATGTGCCTTGTCTCTTTATGATACATACTATGAATCCACACAGTGTAGGTAGGGGACATGAAAGGAGGCATGAAGAACTGGACCATCTGCATGACCACATTGACCTCATTGACCACACTGCCTATTTACTCTTGGATTTTTGACTCAGATTTCTAGCCTTCTATTTCTTATAAGAATGAGCACTTTGTGTAAATATCATGATGGACATTGGTGCCTGGTACTTTTCACTTATGCTAAAAAGGAATCTACTTAATTCTTTGAGCTCCAATTTGTTCCTAATCTTTTTTCTTGATCATAGTTAATGTAGCATTATAAAAAAATCATGTCAGACTAATGACAAAATCATTTAGATGGCCCAATATTATAGATTTTCCCCTTTCCTGATAATATAGCCTTTCAGAAGAGGTCAGCCATGTTGAAATGAGGAGCTGAATGCAAATAAAGGTGAATAATTCAAATACTAGTCATCAATCGATTGAAAGGTAAGTTTGGGAACAAGAATTACAGAAATGCTCTCAACAGTTATGAATATTAATATCCTGTTTTAAAGAAGTTTATACATTATTATTATTACTATTATTAGATTTTATTTTATTATGGACCTTCCATAAAGCATAATTTAACTGATTTTTAAAATTTTCTTCCCTACAAGCCCCCCCCAACTTCTTAAAGAAAATAAAAATTTATGTGAATACATTGAGAACCATGCACCCAAACAGTCAGGTCAATGTTTCAAGTTGTCTATCCTTTTCCCACTGTCTCTCCCCAAAAGAGAATTACAAGGGTGTAGCCCTGAGCAATTAAGAGCAGCAAAAGCCCCCCTGTGCCCTACCTTGCTCCTCACCACAACACACTCAGCAGGTGTGGGGCTGTGGGCAGTGGAAATCCTGTTTTGTGTTTTCTTTGCTTAATCTTTTAGATTATATAGGGAGCTTCTTCCAATTTCTGCTTGAACTGCCATACGAAAATAAAATGTTTAGCACAAATTTGGAACATGACACGAGGACATTAAAGTAGACATTAGGTTTGGTTTCACTGAGGTGCATATTTTTCTTATCAAAGCTCTCTCTCTCTCTCTCTCTCTCTCTCTCTCTCTCTCTCTCTCTCTCTCTCTCTCTCTCTCTGTTGTCTGTCTCTCCCTGTCTTTCTCCTCCTCCTCCTTCTCTCTCTTCTCTCTCCCCTCCCTGACCTGTCCCCTTGGTGTCTTCCCTGGCTTCAGTCCTTGGGGCCAGTGAACTCACCAATAAACCTGCCTTTAATATACTCTAATCTGGCTTGAACTGACTCATTGCACTGACAGAGAAATAATCTATCAAGTGTCAAGATTAAAAAGTCCCTTGGATCAATCTCTCAGCTCCTAGTGTCAGAACCTGAAGTTTTACCCTTAAAGAGTCATCCTTTAGCTAAAACTTTAATCTATTTTTAAGAAATTTACCATATATAAGATTAATTTCTTTCTTCCCTTCACATGTTCATTTATAATAAAGTGGAAAAAAAAATCAAAACCTCAATGACAAAAACCTTAGCTTGTAGGAGAGCAGATGTTTTTATCATCTTTGACTTTAGCTAGCTTTTGCTTTATATTCTTTGTCCCATATGGGGCTATTGTCTTGTCTTTTACAGACAAAAGTCTCATTAATAATGATGGCCTACCAAATGAGCAATTTTTCCTTAGGATGGATTTTGTTCCCTTCCTAGAATCATACCTCATAGGATTACTGAGAGGATTAAATGAATGAACACTTCCAAGCCTCTTAGAAGAATGCTAGGTTCACAGTATATCATCACTAATATTATTTTGCCTATAGCATTTGCATTACTTTATTGCACTTTCTTTAAGGTTATCTGTCTTTTTCTTGACAAGTAGAAGTTTTTGCAAACACTTAGAAAAATTCATAACAAAGAATAGGTCCTAAGTAAGTATTTACTTATGAAATATGTTTGTTGACTCTTTATATGTGTCAATAATAAGACAAAATAACAAGTAAACCTAATGCTTGCCCCAGAGAAGGTCAAAGTCTGTGAGAAAAGACATATTTTTTCACATATCATAAAACATAACATATGTTTCTGGGAGAAATATATTTTTAAAAAGTATGGTAGCCTAGAAGCAGAATGTCACCTAATTCGTCTGTAGCTCTGGCTTTAAGAAAGGTGTTTTGTATGGATTTAAGTGAGAGAATGAGTCAGAAAGAATCAAACAGTATGAATTAGTATCACTTGGGAGGACTACTGAAGCACAGATTTCTAGGTCTTGTGGCCAGAACTTCTCATCTCATTGTTCCGGGATGGAGCTGAGAATTTGCATTTCTGACAAGTTCTATGATCTTGTACTACTGTGCATGGAATCCACTTTGAGAGCCACAAATGGAGAATAGAGAGTCAACACCATTAATAAAAGCAATTCTCTAGGGTCAGCCTCCTTAAAGGGAATGAAAATATAGACATCTAAGGAGATGGAAGGATGTAAGGGATAGATAGCCCCATCACATAAAAGGCTTCACATTTCTTCCTATGTAGCTCAGCAATCTTAAATAAAGACTTTGTAGGTAGGGTGGTCTTGACTAGGTATGCTGCAAGACACAAATTGGCTATGAAACATTAGAATTAAACATGCACACAAACACACACACACACACACACACACACAGAGAGAGAGAAACCTACAGACAGACAGACAGACAGACAGACAGACAGACAGACAGAATGAGAGACACAGAGAGACAGAGACAGAAGCAGAGAAAGATTACATTTATGCATGTGACTTATTACTATGACTTATGATGGTAGACAGGAGCTCTGTTCTATTCTATCACTTGTAGGGTATAATATGTAGATAGGACGTAGATATGTAGACACATGGGAGCTACAGAAGATGCTATGGCTCATTACCCACAGATGTACAGTCCTCAGTCCCCTCAGGTATTGAGACTTGTCCCCAGCTCTTGACAGTGGCTATGTCAAAGGACACATTCAACCCAAAGGCCAGTCTATGTTCAATGACTGATCAGTCTTGGATAAAAAAAGGCTCCCAGACTTTCTAGATAACAGAATAACTTTGAAGAGCAACTCATCTCTAAAACTCAATTGTGTTCTTCTTATTTCAACATGGATCCTTGTAGGTTTCAGCCTTATACCAGGTAACCACAGGAAATAGGATAACTTGTCATATATCTTCCTCTTCCTCCTCCTCCTCCTCCTCCTGTCTTTTATCATTAATTCTGGAGGGAATGAAGTAGGTGGAAGCAAAGGGTATAGTGAGTCCAGAGTCTGGAGCTTGGGGTGTCCACACTGAATATGGCATCTTGTTTTTCTTCTGCAGTAGCAACTCAACACCACCACCACCAAAAACAGTGCACATGAACAGTGGACTCTGCCTGATTTGGCTGAATGTTTGGAAAGATAACTTAATTTTTTTAATCATCCTCCCCACTATTAGACACCTATGTTTGTAGTCAAGGCTATTTATTTACATACTTACTTACTTATTTAATCTATCAATCTCTCAACACTGGGGATTGAGTCTAGGACATCACACAGGCAAGTCTCTACCACTGAATTCTAGCCCCTGCCCTAGTCAAGGCACAGGGATCATGTTAATGAAACATTTCATAGACAGGCATTCCCAACACCTGTGAGAACGTGATCATCTTCAGTGCCAAAGCTATCCTCTAAAAGAGGCTGTTCATTTAGTGTGATTCTATTGAAGAATAATCCTAAACTAGACGTACCATCTCTAAAGGTTACGGGTAGTGAGTATTGTGGCAATCACTGTACCTCCATGCCCTGGCAGAGTATGTATGATGAGTATTGATGTCCAGTCCTTTCGCTAAATTAAAGAAACTATTATGAACCTATAGTTTTAATTTTTTTAAAAAATGAAAATCTATGCGCACAATACTTGCTAATTATGCATCAGGCTGCCTTAAAAATTAATCGAAACCTTGTCACTGAAGGACCCAGAGACAGGGAGAATGACTTTCTCTGAGCAAGGAATATTACAAGGTCAAATTTCTGTTGTGGATGGGATGTTATTTTTCAAATGACCCTTTCAACTTCAAGATTCTTCAGGGTAAAATGTGACGATTCCTAGTGAGAATCATTGCCAGAAGGCATGGTGGCCCCAGCACAGGAGGCTTTGCATTGCCTACTTTTATGAATTCCCACAGGTA
The DNA here is from genome assembly GCF_900095145.1 of Mus pahari. NCBI lineage: Eukaryota > Metazoa > Chordata > Mammalia > Rodentia > Muridae > Mus > Mus pahari. Next base: position 20,140,632 of record NC_034606.1, read on the forward strand.
TACAAAAGAAAAATACCTTGAGGGAAGATATATTTCCTTTGTGTTATTCAACCTAAAATGCCAATGATTAATATGCTAATTATTTCTGCACTCAGGGATGGCCTCTTTGTGAAACTATGATGTCTGCAGGACTGCTAAACATTGTAGTGGTAAAGGGTTGTAGATCTTAATACCCCCCCCCCAAATTTTCAATTGCTGCCACTTAAGTCAGTATTAAAGAAGAAAACCTTTGCACTGGAGTGCACGATGATGCAATTGATTCAGAAATGAGTGTTCAATTATAATACAAGCATGTAGTTTAGAAAATTTTGATTTATTAACTAGGAAATCATAATCATCTTGGAAACTTTAAAGAAAGCTTGCAACAAGTATATGAAAATGAATGTGTGTATAAAAATTTGAAAATATAAACACTTAAATGAATGAGAAATCTATAATGGAGACTTTTTTTTTTTTTTGGAGACTTTTGTGCCTTGTGGATATTCCCCTTTTAGCACAGAAAGATATTCTCATTGATGCTCCCACGACAAATAAGATTTTATAGCAGATGACCCATCGCATTTATGAAGTCAAGGAGCCTCAGGGTCAAAGGAAATGTGTAGGCAATCGGTGTGTTGTGCTGTTGGACATACTAAAACAAGTCAAGCTTCAGGCTGTGGTTACAGTGCTTCAATGTGAGTAGATTTATCGACACTTGGTCTTAGCAGTACTTGTCTCCTTGGCTCATATTTCAAAGTCCTCCTTGGCATGGCATCCTGCATAGGTGGATGGAATGTCATGCCTACTTGATCTGATTAATGGACAGTGATGGACCTCCTCATTTTGAAAGATGTGTCATAATGAACTAGATGGATGTCTGAAATTATGGCTAGTAATGGTGAGGCCTGAAGGAATTTCTGCATGCATGTATCATTTAATAGACAGAGGGTAAAATAACCCAGGAATCTGTGCTACAGAAAGACACAGTGTGAATTTAGTTTTGCTACCTGAGTGCTTGCTGCTAGTGGTACCCAACAGTTATTTAGCTCTGTGCTGAGTTCCAGCTACTTCACCTATGGGAAAGAACTGAGAGTTTCAACTTCCAGTTTTGTTGTGATAGTATTAAGCACATAGCTTAAGATTTGCAGAAGTATTCTATCCTCATATTCTGTCCCCCCTTTTTTTTCACAAGGGGCATGGTCTCCATAAGTTTTATCCAAAAATATACTAGTGTTCCTTTGAAAGATTGCCTCTGCAAGGGCAACGAGCCTGGTGGGGCCTTCTGAGAACATGAGACATCAGGATTAGGAAACAGCATGCCTGAAGGAAATTGGGGTCATTGAGAGCTGCAGGGAGACAAAGCTTATTACCCTCATGATTTTTCTCGTGCCCCCTCTGAAATCCTCCCCTCTGTGTGTTCAAGTTTGCCTATATCAAGCCCTTAAGTATTCTAACTGGTCTTCCTTTACTGGCCTGTAAGGAATGGAGTTGAAGCAGGACTTCTTCGCCTCCCTCCGTCTGCTCAGTTTTTCATCTTGCCAACAACAATCCCTTGCGTTAATGTGGGATAAGAATTTGGAGCTAGAAAATGAGAACAGAGTTGTGAGGTGGCAAATCTATGCTGGATGTTGTTTAATTATCCTCATATTATAAACACCAATGTGGTGGTTAGAATATGTTTGGACCAGGGAGTGGGATTATTAGGAAGTGTGGCCTTGTGGACTATTAGGAGGTGTGGTGGATGATGTGTATCACTTTGGAGGTGGGCTTTGAGACCCTCCTCCTAACTGCCTGGAAGACAGTAGTCTTCTCCTGTTTGCCTTTGAGACAAGATTTGGAACTCTCTTCTCCAACAGCACTGTGCCTGCCTGGATGCTCCCATCCTTTCCACTGTGATAATAATAGATGGAACCTCAGAACCAGTAACCCAGCCCCAATCAAACATTTTTCTTTATAAGAGATGAATTGATCATGATGTCTCTTCACAGTAATGTGAACCCCAACTAAGACCATGAGGATAAGAAGGAATAATATAATCCTAGGCTAGGTTTTCTCACCCTTGATGGCACTGGCATTTTGAATTAGGTGATTCTCTGAGGTTATCCTGTGCACCCTATGGAGGACACAAAGCCACATATGCGTACATGCCTACTCCTCTTACCTTCGCTCTACTGTGTGTCTCAAATGACAGAGTGTTGTTCAAATTGATGTAGAGTAGGGGTGGATGTCAAAGGCTCAGAACAGCTAAAATCAATAGCAACACACAGATGCCCTGAAAATATTCACTTGGTACAAAGTCATTTCTAAGGAGACCCAAGGCAACTGTTTCTGCTTCATGAAGTAATATGAAAACCATATATCTTAAGAGGAGTAGAGTAGACAAAATCATTTTTATTTTCCATAAAGTTATGCCTCATGGCCTTTATGATGTAGAATTTAACCAACATGATCTGTATGGGTCAATATTTAGACTATGTCTTAGAAGAACTACTCTGTAGCTTACTGAGACCTAAATAGATCTATACAATCTCACATTTTGATACACAAAACTCCAGATGGTGAGTGAGATTGTGCTCGTGAGAAATTCATTGATTTGCTTGTGGAAAATTATGCAACTATATAGTATAATAATCTGATTTCTATTACCCAGAGAGGAGGAACCAGAGAGGGAAATTAAATGATTATGAGTCTAAGTGGCTGATTTATGAATAAGAGGTAATAAGAAAAGAGGTGAAAGTTGTGACAGCAGCAGAATTTCTCCACAGGTTGAAATGTGAGAGAATGATGAGGGTTTGCAGAAAGCCTTCTAGGGAGGGTTAACAGGCTGAAATACAAAAGCAAACAATTTTATCCCTATGACAAGTATTAAGACATTCATATTAATGATACGGAGGATATGATATAGAACCCTAGATTCTTCATTTCTAGGAAGTCTGAAAATAAAATATGACAGCATAAAAACCAGTAGGTATAACAAGTTGGGAGGGTAGGACACAATACTGCTTTGGAGATCTTTAAAGATGAGGCCGTTGACTGCTAATTCAATGGCAAGTAGAGTTTCTGAGATTTTACTGCTTGGATGTAGAACCCATTAGTCTAGTAAAAGTGATGGCTCTCTTTGGTTATGGCATAACATAGTCCACTTTAATATAATAAGATCATTTACAAAGTGGTGAGTTTGTGGAGAAAAAAGTGATTAAGAGCAAGAGTGGTGCCCTGGATGTCCATTATATCGAGATGCAAACTGACATTCAACATTGTCCTTACATGAGAGGGGCTAGAAGTGTCAAGGAGAACAATGAGTAGAGTGAGGGGTGGGGAAGAATTTCCCATGGAACAGACAGCCTAGAATCACATTTTACCTATGTCAGTAATGAGAGAATATAAACAAAAAGGGTTAATCAAAGCCTTCTCAAATTACTTTGAGGCATAGGAAGATCTGCCTTAGTTTAGCAATTATCACAAGAAAATTAGTCATTTTGCAGCTCAATTTATTTTTTACTTTACTTCAGTGCGACTGCAAAACATACACACAAAGTGTTTTATTAGGATTCAGAAAGTGCTTGCATTCTGGATCTGCAAGCCGCTTTAATCATGCTGGTGGGCTCACATGTGATACAGACTCGAGTTCAGAATGATCTGTTCTTGAGCTCTGTATCTTCCCCTTTATAGCCGTGTCTGTCTTTGGACATTTCGTATCTCTAAATACCAAAAGTTTTAACCCACAAAATGGAGACAATCATGAAATATGCCAAGTATTTAGGTATAATTCTAGGTGAATAAAGCACTATGTAGAAGGAATCACTAGGTAAAATTTCATGTGATAAAAGTCATATTGGGGTGGCAGCAGAGGTGGGCCAAACATCTATCATCTTGTTGGAAGAAAATAAGCCATGGTCTGTTTTGGTAAATTCTTGTGTGTATACCCATTATGCTTTATTTAAAATTGACAACATGAGTGAAGACAGAAAAGTAATTACATAACCAGCTCTTATTAGCTAGAGTTTACCAAGTTCAGGAAACCATTGGGTGTGAGTGTTTCTCTTCAGCCAGGTCCATGGCTTTTATTTGATCCTTAATAGTCCAACTAGGAGGTGAGATCTACATTTTCTCTCTGGTGAAGGCAGCACCAGCCAGGAGCACACAGGCTGCAGGAGCAGTAGAAGAGCTGGGATAGGGTCCTTTTGGCCCCTATCTGCACCCAGGAGCTGGGGCTGTACCACAGCTCTCTGTGCACTGGTCCTGCTAGGGAAGAGCTGGTCTCCAGGAAGTGCTCTGACTCTGGGACTCAGAAATGAGATCACCATTTTCTCTCCAGTGACTGTCTAAAGTGGGAGTGACTGTTTCAAGCAGGACTAGACAGGAGCACACAGGTCACAGGCGTGGTGGAGCAGCTGATGCAGGGTCCTTCCTGATGCCATCTGCACCCAGGTGCTGGGGCTGTTGTCCAGCCCTCTGTGCACGGGCCCTGTCAGGGAAGAGCTGGTCTTCCAGGAGTGCTGACACAGGCTTAAAGGCCCACAGGAGGGACAAGCTCATGCCAGACAGCAAGACCAACTAACACCAGAGATAACCAGATGGTGAAAGGCAAGCACAAGAACTTTACCAACAGAAACCAAGGCTACATGGCATCATCAGAACCCAGTTCTCCCACAATAACAAGTCCTAGATATACCAACATGCCGAAAAGCAAGAATTGGATTTAAAATCACATCTCATGATGCTGAAAGAGGACTTTTACAAGGACATAAATAACTCCCTTAAAGAAATACAGGAGAACACAGGTAAACTGGTAGAAGCCCTTAAAGAGGAAACATAAAAATCTCTTAAAGAATTATAGGAAAACACAATCAAACAGGAGAAGGAATTGAACAAAACCATCCAGGATCTAAAAATGGAAGTAGAAACAATAAAGAAATCACAAAGGGAGACAACTCTGGAGATAAAAAAACCTAGGAAAGTGTTGTGCCCTCTTTCTTGACCAGCAAGGAAGATGCAACCACCAGTTCTTCTTACAGAAGTTTATTCAGGAACCTTGAACAATCTTCATCATCTCCCTCTTCATCTCCCCCAAGCCCCGGGATACAAGCCCTTTTATACTCTTATCTACTCCAATCGCGGTAGGCCACTTCACTTCACCAGGCACGCGGCCTCAGCCAACCAGAAGAGCGGGAACATATCACCACCAAATATGGACCTGTTTACCACAAGCTCCATAGCCAACAGGTGCCATCTTTAAGGTGTGGCTTCGGGTAGCCCAGGGGAGGGGCCGTGGCCTCCTACAGGAAAGAAGTCAGGAGCCATAGATGTGAGCATTACCAACAGAATACAAGAGATAGAAGAGAGAATCTCAGCTGCAGAAGATACCATAGAAAACATCGACACAACAGTCAAATAAAATGCAAAATGCAAAAATCTCCTAACCCAAAACATTCAGGAAATCCAGGATACAATGAGAAGACAAAACTAAGGATATTAGGTATAGATGAGAGTGAAGATTCCCAACTTAAAGGGTCAGTAAATATCTTCAACAAAATTATAGAAGAAAACTTCCATACCCTAAAGAAAGACATGCCCATGAACATACAAGAAGCCTACAGAATTCCAAATAGATTGGACCAGAAAAGAAATTTTTCCTGTCACATAAGAATCAAAACACCAAATGCACAAAACAAAGAATATTAAAAGAAGTAAGGGGAGAAGTCAAGTAACATATAATGGCAGACCTATCAGAATTAAACTGGACATCTTGCCAGAGACTGTGAAAACCAGAAGATCCTGGACAGATGTCATACAGACCCTAAGAGAACACAAATGCCAGCCCAGGCTACAATACCCAGCAAAACTCTCAATTGCCATAGATGGAGAAACGAAGGTATTCCATGACAAAAACAAACTTACACAATATCTTTCCACAAATCCAGCCCTTCAAAGAATAATAAAGGGAAAGTTCCAACACAAGGATGGAAACTACACCCTAGAAAAAGCAAGAAAATAATCTTTTAACAAATCAAAAAGAAGATAGGCACATAAACATAAATCTACTGTAACAACAAGAATAACAGGAAGCAACAATCACTCTTCCTTAATATCACTAAATATCAATGACTCAATTCGCCAGTAAAAAGACACAGACTAACAGTCTGGATACACAACAGGACCCAACATTTTGCTGCATAAAGGAAACCCACCTCAGTGACAAAGACAGACTTTACCTCAGAGGAAAAGGCTGGGAAACAGTTTTCCAAGCAAATGTTTCCAAGAGTCAAGCTGGAGTAGCCATTCTAATATCGGATAAAATCGACTCTCCACCTAAAGTTATTTAAAAAGATAAGGAGAGTCACTTCATACTCATAAAAGTTAAAATCTACCAAGATGAACTTTCAATTCTGAACATCTATGCTCCAAATGCAAGGGCACCCACCTTCATAAAAGAAACTTTGCTAAAGCTCAAAGCACACTTTCCCCCTCACACAATAATAGTGGGAGACTTCAACACCCCACTCTCATGAATGGGCAGATCAGGGAAACACAAACTAAACAGAAACACACTGACACTAACAGAAGTTATGAACCAAATGGATTTAATAGATATGTATACAACATTTTATCCTAAAACAAAAGAATATACCTTCTTCACAGCACCTCATAGTACCTTCTCTAAAAATGACCATATAACTGGTCACCAAAATTGCCTCAACAGATACAAGAAGACTGAAAGAATTCCATGTATCCTATCAGACCACCANGGACTAAGGATGATCTTCAATAACAACATAAATAATTGAAAGCCCACATACACATGGAAGCTGTACATTTGCATAAAGGAGTACTACTCAGCTATTAAATACAATGAATTTATAAAGTTCTTAGGCAACTAGATGGAGCTAGAAAACATCATCCTGAATGAGGTAACCCAATCACAAAAGAGCACACATGCTATGCATTCATTGATAAGTGGATATTAGCCTAGAAGTTCAGAATATCCAAGATACAATTCACAGACCACATTAAGCTCAAGAAGAAGGAAGCCCACAGAGTGAATACTTCAATCCTTCTTAGAAGGGGGATCAAAATACCCATGGAAGGAGTTACAGAGATAAAATGTGGAGCAGAGACTGAAGGAATGGCCATCCAGAGACTGTCCCACCTGTAGATCCATTCCATAAACAACCACCAAACCCAGACACTATTGTGGATGGATGCCAACAAGTGCTTGCTGACAGGAGCCTGATATAGCTGTCTCCTGAGAGGTTCTGCCAGTGCCTGACAAATACAGAAGTGGATGCTCACAGGCATCCACTGGACTGAGCGCAGCATCCCAATGGAGGAGCTAGAGAAGGGAAACAAGGAGCTGAAGGGGTTTGCAACCTCATAGGGGGAACAACCATATCATCCAACTAGTACCCCCAGAGCTCCCAGGGGCTAAACCACCAACCAAGTCTTCAGCCACATATGTAGTGGAGGATAGCCTTGTGGGACATCAATGAGAGGAGAGGCCCTTAGTCTTGTGAAGGCTTGATGCCCCAGGGTAGAGGAATGCCAGGACAGGGAAGCAGGAGTGGGTGGGTTAGAGAACAGGGGAAGGGGGATTGGATAGGGGCATTTTTAGAAGGGAAATGAGGAAAGGGGGTAAAAATTTGAATGTTAATGAAGAAAATATCTAATAAAAAACAAAACAATACAAAAGTCCCAGTAGTCTCCAAGCATAAAAAAGTATATTTGTTTACTAATTTGTCTGAGTTTTCTATTTTCTTACATATAGACAGCAGAGTGATATTTCCTTCACTCTGCTGTATATACTTAAGAGAATAGAAATCATGCATTCAGCCCATGATCTGCACACAAATGCTCATGAATACAATATTCTGACCATCTCCAATGCGGGGACAACCTTGTGTCCTTTGTGGTACATTCATACAAGAGAATATTAGAGAATGTTGTGTAACCATAAGAATGAACCCACAGCATAGATGAACCTGGTAGTAATGCTAAGTTGAAAAGTACTGATGCTGTGGTGTACATGGACAAGAGCCTAGCATGGTTGCCCTCTGAGAGGCCCAACAAGCTCTTGAAAGAGAGTATCAGATGTAGATACTAGCACCCGAACAATGGACAGAAGCCAGGGACCCCTGTGGTTGAACTGGAGAGAAGCTGGAAGAAGCTGAGGTGGAGGGTGGCTCCACAGGAAGACAAGCAGTCTCAACTAACCTAGACCTAGAGCTCTCAGACACTGAGCCACCAACCAGGCAGCACACACCAGATGATATGAGGCCCCCAACACAGGTACAGCAGAGACCTGCCTGGTCTGGTCTCAGTGAGAGATGATGCACCTTTAGCTCCAGAGACTCAAGACCCCCAGGGAGTGGGAAGGTCTGGTAGGATGGGGATGGGGGATGGAAACATCCTTTTGGAGTCAGGGGGAGGAGGTCTAGGATGGGGAGAGTTTGGGGGACAGACTGGGAGGGGGATGAAATCTGTACTGTAAAAATAATTAAAGAATAAAAAAAATTAAAAATAATAAAACAAAGAAAAGTTAGATGCAAGAAAAAAACTTTTATGAAGTGTTTAAAATATGCAACTGTACAGACATAAAGTAGATAAATGATTTCTACTGGGGGATAAGGGAATTAGGTTACCTGTTAATTGGTATGAAACTTGTTTGGGGGTAATGGAAAACTTCTGGAATTTTATGTAATGTTTGTGCAATATAGTTGGAATTCTAAAAAAAAATCACTAAAGTATACATTTTAAGATATCTTTATAAGCCTGGTGTGGTGGTGCACACTTTTAATCTCAGCACATGGGAGGGAAAGTCAGGTGGACTGCTGTGAGTTCTAGCACAGCCAGGACTACATAGACAGACCTTGTCTAAAACACAAATTTTACACACACACACACACACACACACACACACACACACACACACACACGTATACATTTATATATTCTTTATAAGTAATATAAGAAATATCTGAACACTTCATGCTGACTAATAACACAAAGTCCAGGTACATAGAAACACATCAAAGTAGCAGAACTAACTTGGAAGGGCTTTGATAGCCAAAGCTGGAATAGTTCAACTGAAAATATTTATTTGGATTATATCAGATTACATATTGGATTATAACCCAAAGCATAAAATAAATAATTATCATCATACAAATGTGTATAAAATGATTGGATTAATAAGCAATTATGGAGAATATATCAGACTCTAGCATGGAAGAACTCAAGGGGCTATTCTACCCTCCAAGGAGTGGAAAGACATTTCTAATTCATTAGATCCTGATTGTGAACATGATTTCCTTCCAACGAGTACATTATGGAAGGAATAAAAATGTTGAACTTCACAGTGGAGAAATTTTATAAACACACCCTCGGTCAAGTGAGCAAAATCATTGTCATTAGTGATGTCCCCTTGACAGCATTTGTCCGTGATGCCGTGGGATGGAAAGATGGCTTTTCTCCATGATAGTTGTCCCCAGTGTTCACAGTACAAGTCTCATTGCAACAAGAATGTAATATTAGACTAATTCTAACCCAGAAATCCTTAGCAGCATTCTTTGTAACTGTCAAGGCCATCAGACACAAGGCAGGCCTAGGAACTCTTCAGAGGTTAATGAAATATTAGAACTAAATGCAATGCTATACCCCATATGGAACCTTGGTCCAGAAAAAGGAGAAAACAAAAACTAAAGAAGATAAATACACCGATATTAAAGTAAACAAGAGCAGACTATGAACTCTAGTTAACACTAAGACACTATTTATTAACTCTAATAAAATATAATAAAATCATGGTCATAGTAGTTTCAAATAATGAGAGCTCTTTGTGCTTCCTTCTTAATTTTTTTCTATGACTATAAAATTGTTCAAAAATCAGAATCTACTTTTTAAAAAAAATCACATACTAATACTTAGAAAACAGGTTAGTTTTGGCTAAGTGTGAGAATATATAATGATGGAAAAGTCAACATATTATATGCAGTAAGCACTGTACAGTGATTTATCATTTCTGTATATGTGTGTGTGTGTGTGTGTGTGTGTGTGTAGGCCCAAGGACAACCTCACTTGTCATCTCAGAAATGTTGTATACCTCCTATGAGACAGCATCTCTCATTGGCTTGAACTCATCAATTAGGCTAGACTGTCTAGCCAGCATGCAGCAAGAATCTTCTTATGTATCTGTATCCTTAGAGATGGGGTTCCGGGTATGAGCCTTTTGTGGGGGACCAGGCATATATGCCCATTCTCTCAGCAAATGTTCGATCAATAGGATAATGGTATTTATTCAGTTCTGAGTTCCAGATTGAGCTTTGAGGACTTTCAACAGCATTTTAAGGGTATGAAGCAGGAAAGGAATCTTTCTATCCTGTCAATACCATCTGGATGTGCAGCCTCAGTTCTGATCCATGAGGTCCTGTGTCATGGCTGCTTATAGATTTACACTAGCCCAACATGTTTTCATTAGGAAACAGTTCTGTTTTGTTCCCTGGTGATGTCAATATGATTAGTCAAATGATGCATGGTTTTCAGAAAGGAATATGGAGTGCTGTGAGTTATGGATTCATTGCAGTTTCTGAAAGCTATTAGCCAGGTTAACCATTTCCTTGGATCCTATCAAGAAAGGTAGAAAAACAAAAGCAAGAACAAAGAGTAGGTTTGCAAGTAATAAATCTAGATTTATTTCCCTTCTAACACGACTTCTTGTTAGAACTCCTGTTAAGCTAAAAGTTTTCAGTGCAGAAGACCAGTTTAATTTCACTTTAGTTTGGTAAGAAGGTTGGCAGCTGAAGCTCCATGTTTGTCCCTTTACCCACTGCTGTTTGTAAGTCCTGATGAATCATTATCATTTCAAAGAGAAATTTGAGATTTTTTAACAGGAAGTATCCGTAAGAGATGCAGATAAGAGTTCTAAAAGCACAATAAAACATTTATCTCTTGACCGAAGTGTGTTTTTTAAAGATTGAAACTGAAGAATTTTTCCTATTTCTGGAATGTTCTTTGTAAAAAGTTATATAGTGTATTAAACTCCCAGTTTGATATTTCCTAATGTCTTTGGTCTACCTTCAGTGTATAAATTTCCTTACCCTACTTAATTGTATGAAATTTATTTCCACTCCTGAGTGTTTATTTTTAAGGACTAGTTTAATCTTCTTGAATAATAATATGCGAATAATTCTGCTTCATAGATCAACATTAGATACTATCTATTGATTACCCAGCATGAGAGACAAAGATTTAAATTCAGGTAGAGCGTGGATTTAAATTATAGATAAGTACTGCACTTCAAGAATGTAGCTAGATACAGAATCATTTTTATAGCTTATTGCTGCCTTTTTCAAGCATTTGGATACATTCTTGGTTTCTGCTGAGGTTCTTGTTTTGGGGCCATTGTACCTAGGCACCTGTTGTAAGTGTAGTCAGCTGATGGTTCATGCCCTGCTCAGTAGGTCTTTTCTACCTGAACATCCTGTGTAGCTTCCAAGCAATGACTGACATTGCCTCAGCCCAAGGCACAAACCATACCGAAATAAGCCTGAGGTCACTGGTTTCTACCACATTAGCATAGGATACCATTACTGCTCAGCTCATGCAATGGTGGACCAGACAACCACATCCAGAGAACATGTGAGAGACAGTTTTTTAGTCACTAACAGAAACATCATCACTTTATACACAGCCTCTGTTTAAATATACTATATTTAACCCATCTTCTACCAGTTAAAATGCTTATATAAGTGCTGTGGCAAACTATGTATACAGATGCTCTTTCTACATCTATCCTGTTGCTTTCCTGATATAAAATGTTAGAAATAGCTCTTGAGTAACTTCCCTCATTTGGCCACTGTTCTAATGCAGTGCATTCCAGTTCGTTCGTTTGTCTTTCCTTCTTCCCTCTCTCCCTCCCTCCCTCCCTCCCTCCCTCCCT
>NC_034606.1:20152693-20154783 GCF_900095145.1 Mus pahari
TCCTTCCTTCCTTCCTTTCTTTTATATCCCAACAACAGTTGCCCCTCCCTTCCCTCCATTCAGCCCCTACCCCTACCCCCCCTCCGACTCCCTCCTTTTCTCTTCAGAAATGGTCAGGCCTCCCATGAATATCATCCAGCCATGGCCTATCAAGTTGCAGTATGAGTAGGTACCTCCTCTCCTATTAAGGTTCCAAACACAGGCAACAGAGTCGGAGACAGTCCCAGATCTCACTGTTAGGAGAGACCTAGCTACCCAGGTGCATTCTGTGCAGAGGGCCTAGGTCAGTCCAATGTAGGACCCCTGGTTGGCAGTCTAGTCTTTGTGAGCAGTGGTTAGTTGATTCACTAGGTTTTCTGTGGCATGATTTCCCCTTCTGACATTGCACTCCAGTCTTTTTAAATTAAATGCTTTGTTTTTGGATAAGGTGACTTTGCTACAAAACAAAACAAAAAAACAAAACCAAAGTGTATGCCACATATCATATGACAATTTTATTTTCTTCTTCAAATTTCTCTTTCATTGATATATGTACATACACAATAAAACATGAAAAGAAAAGCCATTTCCTGTATATTTTCCCAATGTCTCAGCAATGACAACCAACCTAAATATCTGAAATGACAGCTCAATCCAGAAATTCTAAAACAGATATTTAAATTGAATATTCAGATGTTTTACTTGTTTAGTATTTTTAATGACACACAAATTACAAGAAAGCCAAGCATGGTAATTATTAGGTCCCAGCACACTAAGCAGGATTAGATAGTGATGCTAAAGTTGTATAACTTTAATGGATGACTTTTGGTAATGTGCACTGTGATGAAAGGACCACCAGTGAGACAGACTAACATGCTAAATGTTTACACAGCCTAAGGTGATTGGTTCTTCTTGAATTCTAACCTATGACTTTCCTGTATGCTTAGCAATCTCTAACAGGTTAAAATATTATAGATTAAAAATTAGGTCTTTATGGAAAAGGTCTTGATTGATGTGTATTGGGCAGCTGCTGACATATGAGGTATTAGTGCCTTACTCATCCCTCTCCATCTTCCCTGCTCTTCCTTTCTCAAAAGGCGGCCATTGCTTTGGCAGATGCTCAGTGCTAAAGCCAAAAGAAATAAGATCAAAAGGATATCATTCACAATGTGACATCCTTTATGGCAAATCAGGGATATATCTTACCCCTCCATTTTCCCCTGTCTGCTTCTTGAATTTTTCTTCTCCTTTTCTTTCCCACCGTGTTCCTTCCTTCCTTCTCCCATTTCCAATAGGATCAAGGAAATTATCCAAACATCTTTATTTGCCTGCCTGCCCTACTGATTGTCTTATTCTTCATCTCCATGAAGACTTAAGGGGGCTAAGAGCTGATGAAGAGGATTGCTTTTTTGACAAGGCTTTGCAAGAAACTTGAGACAGCAAGGAAAACAGGAGATTCTACAGTCCTTGTATGCCTTTCCAGATGAGAACAATGATCTTGGTGACTTTGGGGAGGAACTGGAAAAATATTCTCTGTTCCCACCGCCCCAATAGGGCATGAAAGCCTTCTTTGAACACTGAGCATGACTACGTAGACTAAGAATAAGATGTAACTGAATAAGATAGTCTGGGGATGGAAGAAACCAGTGAGCAGTAGTCGTGGGTGGGCCGTGAACTTGAGAGAAGCTGCAAGAAGGAATCTGTCAGTGTACACGGAAGTCAATGGAAGCTTATATCAGCATTAGTGTCTTTAGAGACTTAGCTAAGGTGCTTTCCCATTCTGTCCTGCTCCAGCCAGTATGGGGAATAAAGGGGAATAAGGGGTAGGAAATGGGAGAATTTTCCTGTACCAAATTTAAGCACTGTAAGTTTTCTAAGTTCATTTCTAAGAAGATATCATGGAATGTGCTGAAAGGGCAATTTGCAAATTCATCTGGAATAATAAAAAATCCTAGGATAGCAAAAACTATTCTCAACAATAAAAGAAACTCTGGGGGAATCACCATTCCTGACCTCAAGTTGTACTACAGAACAATTGTGATAAAAACTGTATAGTAGTGGTATAGTAACAGACAGGTAGATCAATGGAATAGAATTGAAGACCCAGAAAT
>NC_034606.1:20155823-20160583 GCF_900095145.1 Mus pahari
GAGGTAACCCAGTCACAAAAGAACTCACTTGATATGCACTCATTGATAAGTGGATATTATCCCAGAAACCTAGAATACCAAGATACAATCTCCAAAACACAAGAAAATCAAGAGGAAGGAAGGCCAACACATGGATACTTCATTCCTCCCCAAAATAGGGAATAAAATACCCATTTGAAGGAATTAGTCCCAAGGATTGAAAGTTAAGGCAACAAGCTCCTTAGAGCCAAAAGAATGGTTTATGAACAGCACACCCTGATGGTGGTTAGGAAGCCAGAGAGTACATCCCCTCATGGAGTTGGTTAGTAACTCCACTTACACTTGTGTGCATGTTAACCTCAATGGGCTCTAAGCTGAGAGAAATATCCCACAAGGAGGAATAATCAGGACTCACTTAGTCCTCAAGCTCTGACCAATCTTCCCTACTAAGGTAAAACACACCTCCATCTACTTGATACTAATTGATGTATTGAGAATCATCTAGATAACTGAAACATATGGCGTACTGATCACCTACTTACTGCTGTGTTGAGAGGGGACCTTGTAGCCTGGATGACTTAAATATGAGGTCACCATTGAGGTCAAATATTAACTCACTACTCTATGTTTCAATGTCACTCATAATAAGGATACCTTTCCAAGCCCAGAATGACTACACACTTCTCAAGTAAAATTTAAAGAAGGTATCAATATTATCTTTTGAAAACTAAGGGTTAAAAAAGCAAATACTATGGTGTATCACAAGGGAATGATAGATGAGAATACTGTACTTTCCACTGGGTTTGGCTACGGAAAGAAAACAGCCCTTAAAAGACAAAATATGTTAAATAAAATGTTTTAAGCCTTGGAAATTATATATATATAATATATAATAAATACATAAAATATATTAATATAAAATAATATAATATAATATATATATAAAACGGGTGTACTGGCTAGTTTTGTGTCAACTTGACACAGCTGGAGTTATCACAGTGAAAGGAGCTTTAGTTGAGGAAATGCCTCCATGAGATCCAGCTGTGGGGCATTTCCTCAATTAGTGATCAAGGGGGAGAGGCCCCTTGTGGGTGGTGCCATCTCTGGGCTGGTAGTCTTGGATTCTATAAGAGAGCAGGCTGAGCAAGCCAGGGGAAGCAAGTCAGTAAAGAACATCCCTCCATGGCCTCTGCATCAGCTCCTGCTTTCTGACCTGCTTGAGTTCCAGTCCTTCATCCTTGGGTGATCAACAGCAGTATGGAAATGTAAGCCGAATAAATCCTTTCCTCCCCAACTGCTTCTTGGTCATGATGTTTGTGCAGGAATAGAAACCCTGACTAAGACAACAGGTTCATTAGTACTAATCATGGCAGAGACTGCTGCCTGTACAACTATGTATCTGTTCCTAACACAGATCAGGGTCAGATCAGGGGTTTCCCAATTTCTTTATCTCTTTGCCTGTAGTTTGTCTCCCAGCCAGCTCAGAAAAGTTCAAAATACTGGTGACATTCAGCTTCCCAAGAATATGATGGATGGTGGCCTGTATGCATCTTCTAACACCCAGAAAACCCCTACACTTTTGTCAATATCTGCAACTCTGTCAAGGGCTACCTATTAAGTCTCATTCATTCCCCACTGTCCAGTTCTGATGAGCCCAGGAATTTGCCTACTCTTATAAAGGTCCTTATCATTTCACACGAGGCCAAAGTGTCATATCATCTCACCTACCCTGAGTAGACAGCTATGTGTTCTGCTAGGTACTTACGTGCTCCACACTTCACTGGGGTACAAGCTAGGATGCTTCTAATTGTTACTGAAGTCAAAAATTCTGCTCAGGTTTGGGAAATTCCTAGAGTAACCTTTATGTGCTTTCTACATTCTGTGGCTGTACCCTGGTGTCAGAATGTTCCAGTTTGGAAACTCGACTCATATCTCTTTGTTTTGTTTTATATGGAAAGACTATTTCTCTTTACTTTTATTGAAAGCTGAAACTTTCAGCTTTTCCTGCTCTCAAACCAAAAAAAAAAAAAAAAAAAAAAAAACAAAAAAAAAAAAAAAAAAAAAAAAAAAAAGGATCAAGGATAAAGAAATCTCTATTTTTGAACTCTTTTCTTCATAAGCTGTTGACAAAAGTCCTTATTCTTTCCTTACACCTTCATAACTGGCTTCCACACCTAATGTGCTATTTAAATCTCTGCTTCCTGCTTGACCTAACATGGTGATGAGCTGATCCTATCATTAAGATATTTTTATGATATTTGTGTAATTGCCATTTGAGCAAGGTACTCTTTATAATTTTTTTCTGTGTTTATTTTGGAATTTTAAGACAGGATCTTTTGTAATTTTTAAAAGTTGAAAAAAAAATGTTTAAACTTCACTAAGTTTGAAAAAAAAAAGTCCTGAACAGCTGTTTTGGTTGCCAGTGGGTGGACGCATGATCATTTGTATTTAAATATAAAAGCAGACATTTGCGAATTTGAAGAATAAACTTGGTTTTTACTGTGTTCTAATTAATGGCGACTAATAATGCTAATTTTAAAATCTTATAAATGATAAAAACATTTTAGTGAATAGTAAACAAGTATTACCCTCAAATATTATCCTAAATATTCAAGTATTAATGCCATATCAATTAAAATGAATGTTTAAAGGACTGGAAAGTTTGGCATAAAATGTTTTTTTTTTTTCTGGAGACAAAATTGCACAACTTAAAAATCTATCAATTTGGTTATAGCAAATTAAAAAGAATAGGAACATTTGACAGGAATAGACACACACACATATACACACAGAGAGAGGGGGGTTATGCTGGTAGTATGTAGAAATATAATATGAATATATTCTGTTCATGGTGGTTAACAAACTTTGAGGTACTTAAGAAAGAGTAAGTTTTGAAAAAAACTAGAATCAGAAATTAATAGAGAAGTCTTAGATGAAACGCCCTACAGTGGGGAATGGGAACTTGTAGAGTTCACCTCCAGGAGAAAGACAGAACATTAAGTGGAGAGATGGGGTTGCCATCCCACAGTCAAAAATTCTGACTTAGAATAGTTCCCGTCTGAAAGAATTGCAGGGAGAAAAATGGAGAAGAAACTGGGGAAAGGAGGTCCAGTGCCCAGCCCAAATTAGGATCCAGCTTAAAGGGAGGATCCAAGACTGGACACTATTACTGATGCTATGGTGTGCTTATAGACAGGGCCTAGCATGGCTGTCCTCTGAGAAGCCCAACAAGCACCTGAAAGAGTCAGACGCAGATATTTACACCAGCCAATAGACAGAAGCTGAGGACCCCTGTGGTTGAATTGGGGGAAGCTGGTAGAAGCTGAGGAGGAGGGTGATTCCTTAGGAAGACCAGCAGTCTCAACTAACCTGGACCCCTGAGATCTCTGAGACACTGAGCCACCAACCAGGCAGCATACATGAGCTGGTATGAGGTCCCTAACATATATGCAGCAGAGGACTGCCTGGTCTGGCCTCAGTCAGAGGAGATGCACCTAACCCTCAAGAGACTTGAGACCCCAGGGAGTGGGGAGGTTTGGTGGGGTGGAGGTGGGGTGAGAAGATCATATGCCCCAGCACAGGGGAAGGCCAGGGCCAGGAAGCAGGAGTGGGTGGTTTGGGGAGCAGGGCAGGGGGAGGGCATAGGAGACTTTCAGAATAGCATTTGAAATGTAAATGAAGAAAATATCTAATAAAAATAAATAAATAAAATGTATTTGTACCTCAAACGCAACAAACCCTTTAAAATTTGTAAAATGCCAAAGACATTAGGATTCAAACTGACAATCATGGCTGATTAGAATTCTGAATAAGGATGTGAATTAAAATTTTTTAGAAACCCCAAATTATGAGTAAGATCTTTACATCAGGTTTAGTATAATGTGTCTAACAATAGGCAGGAAAGAATAAGGCATAGAAAAATAATCATGTAGAGAGATTAAAGAGAGGGTCCAACAAATATTTTCTCAGGATATTTGATATGAACCTGAGTTCACAATTTTTATATAGGTGAATACACTTAATTAAGGAAATCAATTACATTGCTGATAATGATGAATGTCATGTAAATCTCCAAAATACAGCATATTGGCATTTGAGAAAGGAAGATCACGTCACTGTCTCAAATTATTCTCCTCTGGACAGGTTATAAAACCTATGATTTTTTTTATGATTTTTTTTTGACCTTCCCATGAAACATATCATAAGACCTACATATGTGAGCTATTGTCCCCATACATACCCCTCCCAGCACACTCACTCAGTAGTGCAAACTTATGGGATGAAAGGGCTATCTTTATCTGAAAAATAAGACAGGGAGCTGGGGTGTGGCTCTCTGGGTACATTGCTTGCCAGGCAAGCATGGGGACTTGAGTCTGGATTTCCAGAGCCTCCATTACCCTGGATGCAGTAGCAGATACCTGTATCTCAGTCACTCCTACAAGGCGAACAGCAGAGAGAGGAGAATCTCTATTTGCTCACAGACCAATAAGCCTAGTAACACAGCAATAGCAAACAGCAGCAGCAGCAGCAGCAACAGCAACAACAACAACAACAACAACAACAGTATCTCAAACAAAATGAAAGTTAAGGATCAACAACAACAGTATCTCAAACAAAATGAAAGTTAAGGATCAACACCTGAGGTTGTCCTCTGACATTCCTATGCATGCAGTGTCATACACACCACATTAACATTAGTATGCTCAGAAAAGTACACGTGCAAACACCACACACACATTTATACACACTTAGGGGGAGGGGGAGGGGAGGGGAGGGGAGGG
>NC_034606.1:20160663-20164936 GCF_900095145.1 Mus pahari
GAGGGAGAGAGATTTTAAAAGGGGACACCAAATAGGCTCAGAACAATCAGACATTAATAAATTGTCCCTTTTGTTACCATCTGACTATACCCATCTGTCCTATTCAAAATTTCCCATAGCTATCCACTCCTTAACAAACCTGTTATGACATGTATGAAGGTGTAATTGTTCTTTGGCTCGACATTTAATTGAGAAGGTTTTCATGCCACATTGAACTTTTATTAACTTAATTTGCCTGCTCCTATCTTGCTAACTTGTTATTATAGAATCCTTAATAATGAATCTAAACTATCTAGATTATAGTTTTTTGCCTTATATTGGTGATGGCTAACATATATGTATAAAAATGGTTATAGAAAATGTGTATTCTACATATGATATTATTTTATTGAAATTCCTATGTACAAATGAGTAGATTTGAGTGACAGTCGAATGAAAGGACACAAACCTATTTTTTATGTGTCTCTGTGTGTGCATGTATGTGTGTATGTGTGTGTGTGTGGTGCACATTAATATGGACAGTGGTAGACAAAGGATCTACTGGTATGTTCTTTTACAGTGCTGTCTTTACATGTCACAAGAATATATTTCTGAAAATATTTGAAAAGATTAAAATTGTATTAGTGAATGCATATTTATATTGAACTTCATACATTTTACTACAACAATAAACTTTTATTAAAAACTGAATTATAAATCAATAGAGTTAGAGTTTTCTCAGAAGTCAGTTACAAACTACGTTGGCAAGCGATGTTTGGTACGAAGCCTATAATAAAGTGTTTCACGCATTGAAGTTTACGAAAGCTAACCTAAGATGGGCAAACAACAGTCCGTTTTCAAGGTATCTGGGTGGGTAACCACACTACTCAAATTCATCAAACTCTTCCAGGTGATCGAGGATGATTGTAGAATCCTCTACCATTCTTGCCCGTGATGTTTACGCTATAAAAGTATAACATTAACTTTATAAATCATAATACCTTCAAGTATTATAAAGATGAAAATAGTCAAATTGCATTTTTTTTTTTAGTATTGTTTTAAGGGTCTACAGTGGCACAGGCAGTTCTGTGATCTTCAGAACATTGTTAACTATTGTTAACTATGTGGGAGGTCCAGCTTTCCAGGTAATCAGATTACATTTGCATACCCTAGGTCTTTTGATTAAATTAGGGAGATCCTCATTTTTGCACAAGGGGACCCAGTTCAGAAGCCTTAACCAATTTATCCCAAGAGCACCCAAGATGATGAGGAGGACAGGGGAATTTATTCTGTACCTGAGGGATCTCCAGTCCTTGTTCAGAAACGTCCCACCAGCCCCAAACTGCAAAGCAAAGTTCTGACAAAACTGAAGAACCAACTCACAAATACCTTCCCCTAGACGGCTCAAGAAACGGCCTGTGGGAAGAACAGAGAAGGCAGAGCCGGTGTTTGTGTTGTTGTGGGTGTGTGGATGGGGTGGGATGCTTGAGTAGGATAAAAGTGTACAGCGCAGGTGAGAGGAAATGGATTTGGCCCACGGAAATGGATGGTAGCGGAAGTGAGACCCGTGGGAGGCTTGAAAATTGCTGTGGCCTCGAGCTAGTAATTTGTATCCCATCCTACCTTTATTTCTCGTCCAAAAGGAGAGCAAAGGACCTTGGAGAACAGGAGTAGGAGGGAGAAGAAAGGAAGAGCTGGTGGGAGTGGAGGCCGAGGCTCTTTTCCTTCCTGTTCTTGCCACCCTCTCCCACTTGTGTCTGCATTCAGCTAAGGCCCAGGCAGAGGCTTCTGAGGAGAGCTGCATTTCTGGGTGGTGGTATAGGTATTATAGATAACATCTGGGCATTCTGGGCTCAGGGTCTCTAGGAAGTGGTTGTCTATTCTTTGTCACACTATTTTATGGCACTGATATATTACATTGTTATGTTATATTATATTGTATTGTGTTGTAGTATATAGAAACTTCCAAAGCTTTTTATGACACAGCACTGAGTGAATGATGAATGTATGTATGTATGTATGTATGTATGCATGTATGTATGTATGCATGTATGTTAGTATGGTATAGATTATAGGATTTTGATGTTTGTGTTTGTAGCTTCTGTTTTTCCAAGTGTCAACTGGATATTCAGTAACTTGAGTTTGCTTTTACGCGCATTGCCCAGTGCAGCCTGATATCCGGCTTTATAAGCTCAGTCTCACACACACCAACCTCAAGCTCATCACCCCAGACTACCAACATTTCTTTGTGAGGTGAATACGGATTTAAGGGTTCCCCACACCTCAGCAGCAGGTTTAGCATGCAAATTGAAAACTCAAAAATCCCATAAAAATCTTTCCTTACTGTTAATTAAAAACAACCAAACAAAACAAACAAAAACAAAGAAAGGATATACTTTAAGAGAAATTTGACCGGCACAGTCACCGAGTATCATCCTCTTAGCACCTCAATGCCATTTCCAATTGGAAAAGTCTCTGGACTTCATTGCTTTTTATGTAGGTTGTATTAACAACCACAATTGTTAAGTCACTGGCCATCGGTGATTGAACTCACTCTCTTGACCTCTCTTCTGTCCTAGGAGGCCTGGATATGGAGCAGAGAATGCTAAAGCCCTCATTTGGCTTCTCTGCAAACCAGTTCCCATCCTGACACGTCTGAATGGCTGCAGTCAAGAGATGTGATTATCAGTGTGGAGTCTGGTATAGTGGATCATGAGTGTCCTCAAAACCAAAAGCCACTCCTGTCAGGAAATTCTGAAAGGTTTTAATATCTCCATGCAGAAAGCAAATATCTTATGTCATACCACCGTGACTTAATTTCATACTAAAATACAACTTTTTTGAGAAAGGAATCAATATTTCTTTTATTAGAATCAATTATTTGACTTAATCTGGGAGTGAAGTGGCAATATCCCACAATCTAGAAATTGGTGTTCTTAATGAGAGCGTTCTCACTGGATGAAACCACATAGTCTATTGCCTTTCTGGGGGAGATGCAAAGGTTCCCACAAATCGGGTGGTTGAACTAACTCATTTATCTTTGTATAGGTCTAGGATAGATGTCCAAAACCAAGGGTCAGTCCCTTCTCAGAGGAACCATGGGATGAATTTGTTCCCAGCCTCTCCCTGAAGTTTGTACATAGCCCTCTTTTAAATTGATTGGAACTGTCTGTTCTTTGTGCCTCTCTAGCTGTTACAACATTAGCTTTTTAAGGATTAGGGTCCACCCAAAAGTTTCCATTTCAATATGAAACCCTATATCCAAAGGCAGTTACATTCTGAGGTGGTAGGGCTTGAACATCTGAGCTTTAGGGAAAACACAAGCATACTGCCCCTGGAAGTAGTTTAGGCTCTTACTGAAGGGTGGCCATACTTTCCCAATCTGTTACTAAGAGTTACTATGTAAGGAGCTTGTCTAGGAGCAGAGATGAGAATGATGATGATCTGGAAAGAATCTAGAGGAGCCAAGGTGTTATGATTTCAATATGAAGTAGTCCCGTAAAGATTCATGTATCATATGTTTGGTTGCTGACTGGTGGGCCTTAGTGAGCCAGTTAGATTCTTGGCACACTGACGAAACCAATGGATTATTAGCTAGATGGACATAGTACACAGACATTCTCAAAAGTTAGTGACCTAATTAAAGGAAGCAGGTTAATGGTAGCTGTACTCTTGAAGAGTGAATTTAGCTCCACTGCCTCTTCTTGGCTATGACCTGCTCTGACATGAAGTCTTCCATGAGGTGAGCTGCTTTGTGTTACCACCTGCTCGTCTTCCTTTTACCTCGGACTCAGCAACAGAGCGAGCTGACCCTGAGTTGGAAACTGCAGAGCTGTGAGCCAAAACAACGCTTCTTCCCGCCTGCTTTACTAAGGCATTTTGTCACACTGGTGAAAGGTTAGCTGATTCCAAAGAAGAGGAGAAACGGCCTCCTGCAACCTCAGAGAGTGACTTAGGAGTGGGTATATATGCAAGGTCAGTCCATGCATAGACTAAAACAAAGGTCACCATAAGGCATGTTTCTAACATTTCTCATGCCCAGAATTGCCTCCAAGTAAATACCCAGTCAAAAGAGTCAGTGGAGTTTTCTCTAATTAAATAGATAAAGTCAAGCTTGTCACTTGCGAAGGTGACATTCAACAAGTGGATGTGCATTGCCCACCATCCATTAATAGTCTTTAGACTGTGATGAGACATAGTTTTGGGGACAACATTTAATATGTAACATGACGAGAGAGAGAGAGAGAGAGAGAGAGAGAGAGAGAGAGAGAGAGAGAGAGAGAATGAATGAATG
>NC_034606.1:20165096-20166873 GCF_900095145.1 Mus pahari
TTTTTTTCAAGACAGGGTTTCTCTGTGTAGTCCTGGCTGTCCTGGAACTCACTTTGTAGACCAGGCTGGCCTCGAACTCAGAAATCCGTCTGCCTCTGCCTCCAAAATGCTGGGATTAAAGGTGTATGCCACCATGCCCAGCTTGAGAATCAGAACTCTAAACACACATTTACTCTTAACTTGTTACAATATTCTAACAGGAAAAACAAGACACCCAAAACCGCCATCTTGAGAATCATTGCACTATTGTTTGAAATAGAACAGAAAGAACCTGTAGGCGATAGAAAAGAGAATGATAACACATTTTTTTTTTTTTTACTACCCAGAAGTCTAAAAAGCAGATGTTTTGTTTAGAGTCTACTGAATGCCATACAGACTGCTGTGTATGCCTGGGATAAGAGAGGGAAATTTTGATTTCCATGCTAAAGTCTTGGCAGAATTATCCCTTTCAAAGGCATTCAATGTCAAAGTATTAGGGAAGAGGGTGACCTTGATGACTTACTTGTGTGCACATTATGACAGTATTTATTAGATAAAGATATGTCCCGAGGATAAATTTCAACCATGAATCCTATTGCACAGACAACCAAATGATATTATTTAGGGAAACCCACATTCAGAGGCATTGACTGTGGTGCGTGCGTGTGTGTGTGTGTGTGTGTGTGTGTGTGTGTGTGTGTGTGTGTTCTAATTAGTATGGCCCAAGTGTGCAGATATTTAGAGAAAATCACTTAGGATTCAGTCTCTTTCTTGATTTTTGTCATAGAAGAAAACAAAACCACACTCAGAACTAGTTGCTCTATTCATGTTGCCTGTTGGGGATTTATTATTATTATTTTTTTTGAAAAAAGATTCGTTTCTCATACAATAATTCTGATTATAGCTTCCCTGTTCTCTCCTCTCAGTTTCCCTCCCCTCTCATCTCTTCCTGTCCCCTCCTTCTTCTCCTCTTCCCTCCCCTTGAGATTCGCTCTCTTTCTGTCTTGCATTTAGAGAAGAGCAACGTTCTAAGAGATAACAACAAAGCATGAAAAAAAAATATAATAGATGAAGCCGAAACTTTCCTATCAACGTTGGACATGACAACCCAACAATAGAAAAAGAGTCCCAAGAGCAGGCACAAGAGTCTGAGGCGTGCTGTTCTCATTGTCAGGAGCCCCATAAAAATAGTAAGGTAATAGCTAAAAATATTTTCATTGCTCTTTTTGAATATTTAGTCATCATTGAATCAAACTATGTACTCACTTAAGTTAAAGGTTTTCAAAGTTAATTTCTTCCAGAATTATTTAAAACGAGGAGAAAGGCTTCATATCTCTCATCCTGTCTCATCGTCCTCGGTTTTGCTGAGCAATGCTGCTCTTGTGTTAGCCACCCCACCCTCCGGCTCTCATCATCTGTGCTGGATGGGTAGGGGCTCATGTGTGTGAGGTGAAATGACACACTAAATTGAGTAACTTGGCCAAATGTTTTCCTGAATGATTTTATTCATCCTCCCATTTTTGTTAAGGTATTATGTTGTATGATTTAAAAAGATATTGAGGTAAAAATCACAAAACATAAAATTGGCCACTTTCCAAAAACCTAGAATACCCAAGATACAAATTTGTAAAACACATGAAACTCAAGAAGAACGAAGAGCAAAATGTGGACACCTCGCCCCTTCTTAGAAATGGGAACAAAACTCCCATGGAAGGGGTTACAGAGACAAAGTTTAGAGCTGAAACGAAAGGATGGACCATCCAAAAGCTGCCCCACCCAGGGGTCCATCCCATAATCA
>NC_034606.1:20167210-20208432 GCF_900095145.1 Mus pahari
TGAAAAAAGAAAAAAAATTCTTGCCTCAAGGATATCAGGATATTCGTGATGCTGTGGATCATTGCTCTTATGCTATTCTGAAACAGCTTTATCACCACAGAAGGACATTTCTTTTTTTTTTTTCCCACTAAAAAGGCTCATTTCTTTTGCTAAGAATAAAAATGCTTATCAATGTTAAGTTACTCATTGCTGCATAAGAAATGTCTCAGAAACAAGGTTGATTACTAACTTACTAATTTTTTTCTTGTTTCACTGAACCTGAGAGCCAAGAATCTAGATATAGTTTAGACTTCCACCCAAAGTCTAACAAGGCTAAACTTAAGTGACAGGGCCTGTTTTCAGGTCGTGACTTAGTGAAGGGAAATCGCAGTTCCTTCTAAGTTCATTCACTTGGTTGTTGCCAGGGCTCATTTCTTTGCAGGATGTTGGAGGGAGAGTCTTACTTCTTTGCTGGGTTTTGCCCAAAAGCTGACTTTAGTAGCCTTCTTTCCTTCATTTATATATGAATCTTTAACAAGGAAAAGTAACTTTATAAAGTCTTCGGCTCCATTATAAACAAGTGAGGGGACATTACACAGAAGGGAGGAAAGAAAGGAAGGGAGGGAGGGAGGGAGGGAGGTAGAAATCAGTCTTTTTGTACATCAGTCTTGAAAATGATAGTGTGTTCTGTCAGTGTTTGTTTTTTGTCTTCCATTTCATCAGGCTCACACTCTTGATCTCAGAGAGGAACACACAGTGAATGGTCACCAGCAAAACAAGATGTTGGCCACCTTGGAAGCTGTCTGCAATCTTTCCACATGGCATTCTCTAGTGTCTTGACCATGGTAGCATTTTGATGACCTGTTACCCAAGTTTGAGTGACCATTAGTGTTTATAGGGTAGTCTTGCTTTTCTCATTATACATCTCATAGGTATCTAACAGAATAGAAAAGTTACACAGGCAAAAATTAAAACAATTAAGAGAGAGGTTTGAATATCTCTGCCTTGTGTATTAGAAAGGTAGTCAGATAGAACTGAATACTTATTGTAATCCTGTACCCAATTGTACACACCCATAAATCTGTATTAAATACCTTGGGTATAGAGTAAAATTATATTGATTAGTAAAACACGTGAATGGTCAGTGTTAAATGTGGCTACTAGATACATCTTAAAGCACTTACTTCAGGTAAAGTGAGCACTGTAGTGAAATTGAAAGCCATCTTATCAAAGCCACAGGAACTTCTGAAGAAAGGAATGCTTGTGAAGCTCTTTCATGAACCTAAGGGACAAGAGGATGCTGTACATGTCTCTCTGGAGTTTCAGAGTGGAAAGAGCCATGGTAAGCACTGGTTTGTAACTGGGCCTGTATCCAGACCAACAAACCCAGCTAATCAGGTAGTTGAGGCATAAGTATTTTATTCTCCAGTTCATCCTGGGTTACAGAATTGGTTCAAAAGCACCCTGGGTAACTTAGAGACCCCGTCTTCAAAACAAACAGCAAGAGCTGGGGATTTAGCTGGCAGGCATCTTGTCGACCATCAACAAAAAGCAAAGCCATCACAACCTTTAATTTTATATTCTGAGTCCGAATGTCACCTCTCCTCTCATCCTGACTAGTAGTTGCCATCTTGAGCCCCAGTTTCTGCACAGGACCCCCCCCCCCCCCGGCAGCAAGTCGAACAGCCTTTGAGGAGGGAGTGAGGAGTAATGATCGGAAAGGCAGAAAAAAGACAGAGACAAGAGATTGACTTGGGAGGACTACCATTGAGTACTGCAGCAGCCCGGAGTCTATTTTGCACAGCCTTTTTCTACCCCACAGTGCCATGGGAAACCAAGCCACAAGCTAACAGAAGCAGTTGCTGAAATGTACACAGGACATCTGTTCAGATCCAGCCGCCTCCCTGTGCCTTCCACCAAGGTCAATAGAACTTTCAGCCTCTCACCCTGAGCCTCAAGTATACCTCCTCCTGTTGTTCCATGCTGCAGTAGGCTGGGCAATCTGCCAACAGACCTTGACCTGCCATAACTCTGCCTGGCAGGCAGATATTCACAGAAGCAGGCAAAATTGTTCCCCCAAAACGTTTCATGTTTGTGTATCGAATAGATCATAGTACCTGTTTCATGGGGCTCATGCAATGATGAACACATAGAAGTAGGGGTACCATGGCTAGTGGTTGGAGACGTTTGGTATGTGTAGACTAAGACATCAGAGATTTTGCTCAATGCCTACTTTTTAAAAATTAACTTACTGGATATTAAGCTGCCTCAAGGTTTTCCCCATATATCATTAGTTTTGCTAGATCCTCTGCTTTTCCTGTCCCCCCTCCCTGCTTCCTGCTGTGCTTAGATTTTTCTG
Source organism: Mus pahari (assembly GCF_900095145.1). Taxonomy (NCBI): domain Eukaryota; kingdom Metazoa; phylum Chordata; class Mammalia; order Rodentia; family Muridae; genus Mus; species Mus pahari. The sequence continues at coordinate 20,169,549 of NC_034606.1, forward strand.
CCTGCCTCATAGTCCCTCCTCCACTTTCATATCACATGTATTCTACTCCCCCTCCACCATTCAAAACTCTTTTTTATCCCCTCATGATCCTTTCTAGCTTCATCAACTTTACTCATACTCAGTCTGATGTAAATGTACATCTTTAAAAATTAGAAAATGGAACTGGATAAATATATTAACTCCTTGTCAATGTTCCAGTGGACCCAGAGAGAGAGGCATGGTTGTATACTTTTGAACAGGAGCTGAAACTGCAATGGATACTGTACACAGCCCACCCAATCTGAAGGCTCGAATCAAAAAAAGTTTACCAGTGTGGGATGCTTTTTCAAAGTCAGACAGCATCCTTGGGAAGTGAGTGAGTTTCCTCTCATTGGTAAGGCTTAAACAGGGAGCAAAGTGACAGGTAGGTAGGAAGAAATGATGCTGGTACAGAAAAGAACTCAATTCTCAGAGGACAGCTGAGAAATAACCTCTGACGTCCTCCTCAGCCTTAAGATCCTGTGAATTTGTCCAGCCTCTTCTGACATCAAGTGCTCTAAGTGATTTCCTTGTACTCAACAAACTGCTTCTTAGTAAATTTTACCCATATCTCTTCTGCTCTTCATTCTTTGCTGTCTAGTGGCTCAGAGATGGTATCAGAAGATGCTTAGAGAATTTGAGCCTTGGGTATTTTCTGATATTATAACACAAGATTATTTTATATTTTATGCAAAATGTTAGCAAGTCATAATATTTATAACAGCGAAGAGATAAAGATGAATTAATGTTCTATTTTGACTACTAGCAAGAAAATAAAAAGAAAACATTACATGAATTTATTCAGATTTTCAGCCTGAAAGATGGAACTAAGACATTGTAGTCATCACTAAAGTCATGAATTTGATGTTTCTTATTTAACAAGTGTGTGTTAATAAACCATTTTATCTCAAAAAGTAATTAAAAAAATAGTAGAAGAATCTATACCCAATAAGAAGGACTCCATGGTCCTCATTTTACAAGTGGAAAAGTGAAGTTTATGGACATGAAGAAACTTGTCTGGCATCAGACTATAGCAACAGTTCTGCACTGCTCACTCTGAACTCCAGCCCTAGTTGTTCTGCATGAAGGATAAACTCCCTCCTGCTAAAGTACTTAACATGTGGTACCCTCCATTGTGGGAGAAAGGAGAACTATGGCCACAACCGCCAAAGGGCCTTTTCTTTTGTCCTCCTAATAGAAGAATAAAATCTAGATGTCTCATCTTACACCCCTCCTCGGACAGGCTACTGAGAGATGGTTATTTGCTTGTATATTATATTCTTTGAGAATGTAACATGTGGTAGATAATTTTAAAGCTAATTTTTGTTATCTAACACTATATGCATTGGGAAATAGATTCAAAGGAAATCAAACATTCTTCCTCTACTTTCTTTGGCCAAAAGAGAAGTACTTTTCAGGTCTCTAAGCAATATGATGAATGTTTTTAAAGAAAATATTATTCTGGAACTACCTAGATCTATTATAAGACTCAGAATTTGGTAAGAGTCCACATTCCTCAGGTCTGTTTTCCCACTTCAATAATTTCTTTGTTCTTCAGAAAAAATGCCTGTCTGTCTTCTCTTATTCCATTCATCTTAAAAGCCATCAAGCCGCAGTTGGGTATAATGTGTGTGGTGTACAATGATTAATTCTTTTCAAAAGATGACTCTTCCAGGATTATTATATGTACAGTAGTAAAAATAGTCCTGATTCAGTGAGTGAGTGGGTTTCCACAATAGTGCTCTCTCTCTCTCTCTCTCTCTCTCTCTCTCTCTCTCTCTCTCTCTCTCTCTCTCTCTCTCATTGTTAACAAGAGATAGATTTCTCCATACAATGGAGAAAGTATTGGTTAGAAGTAATGTCGTGAGGTAAGGTAAACCTGTACTTGAGTTTTTATTTGCCCTAAATCTGTGGAGAGATACCAGGAGTTGGATATTGTTATACCCTTTTCTGTAGCAGCAAGTACAAATCCATATTTAAACTTATATTCTCTATAGGTCTAAATGTAACCTAGGATCTTAGTAAGCCATGGGAATTTTATGTGTTCTCCAATCAGCCAGCTGCTCTCATCTGCCTAGAGAACCCCAGGAAGATGTTAAGCTCTTCCCGAAGTGACCACTGAAAGAAACTGCTCTTCACTGAAGACAGCCGGGCTTAGGTGCATCTGTCTGTGTTCGAGGATATGGGAGCCCTAAGTGCATTGTGTCAACAGAGGCAGACACGGAAGGATGGAGAAACATATTGAAGTTGGCAAAGAGAGAAGAAATCCAGGAGGTAACTAGCCACTCAGTCCAGAGCATGGGCCACAGTGGGCCAATTTCACCTTCATCTCTACCTTCATTCTTGGCTATGATCTATGGGATTATTTAAGAAGCGTGCTCCCATCTCACAATCTTCTTGATGTGATGTTGTATTTTGTCTGTAAGGTGTGTTGACATTCTCTTTTGATTTCATGCAACATCTTCCATGTTTCTATGCTTTTAAGGAGACAATAGCTGATTATGGCAACCAGAAATAAAATGAAAGTAAAGAGGAATATGGGCCAATATATCCTCAGATCTTAAAATTTGTGCAAATCAGTTGTGACCAAAGGTTTTGAGAATGTTGGGGTTTCACTAAATACAGGCCTGAGCAGCTGATTGAATTCTCCCACTGACTAACCCTTCATCCAGTCCCTCTTATTTTGTGGTCCCGTGTAGGTTGCAGTTCATATACTGGGATGTTGAAGTACTAATTTGCATAAAGCCTCTGAAGGCGTGGTTTTCAATGTATGTCTTCAACCTCCAAAGGCCTTCTTTTCTCTTTTCCAAGACTTTGCCTCACTAACGTGCCGTAATCCATTAGTAACGTATTAGTCTCCATTCTCATTATCAGACAGATTAACACAAACCACCTGACAATAAGCAATGTGCAGAACGGAGTGTTTATTTTGTCTCAGAGTTTGAGGGTCCAGGCATGGTGACTAGGAAGTCCCAGCAGCAGGAGCATGAGGCAGCCAAGAGAGAAGTCCGATGCAGAGCGAGATGGGTCCCGTGACTTAGCTTCTCTTCTCTTATTCAGTCTAGGACTCCAGCCTGGGCAATGGTGTCATCCACAGTTAGGACAGCTCTTCCTATCTCATTTAATCTAATTTAGAAAATCCCTCACAGACATGCCCAGAGATTTGTTTCCATGGTGATTCTAGATCCTGTCAAGTTGACAATCAGAATTAACCACTATGATTAGAGAAACCTGTATCGCCTCAGTTGAATCCCACTCTGGCAGCTGAGTTCAAGATAATTACATTTCCCCATAATCCCAACATGCTCCAAGCAAATATCTATCATTTCATTTGCCGTGTGCTATTAGAAATGTCTATTTACATGTTTTCCCATTCTAAGTGTTATATGCAGCTTGTGATTCTTTGCATGGAGGAAAATTGTTTTGAAAGCCCTTTTTCTGAACAAAACCAGTTTCAGATAAAGTGGCATACAGCTGCTTAATAGATTCAAGTTAAATGATCTGTGAAGCCAGGCACAAGAGACTGCATGGTTTATTATTTTCTTGATATGACATATCCAGGACAGGACACCTGGTAGAGACAGAAAACAGGTTCTTGGCTGCCACAGGCTGAGGGGAGACACGGAGAGTGATTACTTAATGACTATGGGATTTCCATTCGGGGTGAGAAAATATCTTATAAACAATGCAGTGATGATCATGCTAAGACAGTGAAAATGCCCTATAAGACACTGGATTATATATTAGGAAGTGGCTACAAGACTCCTTTCAGCTACAAGATTAATTTGAGTTTCTCAGAACCATAATTTAAAAAAAAACTAAGATGTTACAAATGACAACAATAAATAAAATAATAAATTCCAGTTCCTACATGTTTCGGTGTGTCCTTTAGATTTCTCATTAGAGTATACTGATTCTTCACTACGTAAATTTATATCTCTTGATAAAATAGAAATCTACAGTGATAGTGTAAATTATAGACTTCGCCATGAAGTTTTTCTTCTGTTTCAAAGTCTCCTCTAAGGTCTTAAAAAAAAAAAAAAGAGGATTTTTTAAAGAAGAAAGTGGGGTGGGAAGATGATCAAGTATTTTAATTTTTCTAAGCAATAGCAGAGACTGTTTTCCCTCCTTTTAATGTATTGATGTGTGTATTAACATTTATTGCATATTATGTGTATGAGAGCTTTGCCCACACCATGTGCGTGTGTACCATATGCATTTGCCTGGTAACAGCAAAGACCAGAAGGAGCCATAAGATGTCTTGGATCTGGAGATCGAGATGGTAGCGAGCTACCATGTAGGAGCTAAAAACCAAACCCTGCTACGCTGGAGGGACAGCAGGTGCTCTTAATGAATGAACCACCTCTTCAGCCCCTATTTACGAATATTTAAATTTAAAAACGTACACTATTTTTTTTTTTTTTGCGTTAAAAGCACATTTATATGAAATAAGATGCAATAGTCATTAACTGTGATAAAGATGTACCCAACCAAAGTGAGTCCTATTCTTCTTCCTGGACTTGTGACTTGCACTCCCTAGTCTCTTTGTGCAGTATGCAGAGGTGCTGTGAGGCTGTTCCAGCTAAAGGAAGTTAGCAAACTCATATTATAACTCCATGAAGCTTCTGAAATTGAAGGATTATTTGTTGTCATAGTGCAACTTCTAATGTAGTCCTTATCTTTTAATTTCACTCATCAGAAGTAATTGGGTATGTATTTTAGTTTTCAGTGAAAGGATCAAATATTCCAAGGCCATGTCTACTCATGCTGCTCCTTCAGGTAGGTTTCCAGTATGTTAAGGGAACCCATGTATTGCTATAAAGTCATATTCTTTTACAAACCAAACAAACCTATTTGCCTTTCTTGGAATTTGTCTTAAATGTGAATATCATATGACTTTGACCAAAGTATCTTCAAGGAATAATTCTGTTTGTTAAAAATTATGCTTTTAAATTTTTTGCTCAACATCTTTGCATAGCTTAGGTTTGTGATACCAGATACTGATGAATAGAATTACTGAGAAAATAACATTTAGATGCCAAGCAATCATTATTCTTTAAGAATCATTAGTCCAATAAATTCTCAAGATAATTTTCACTTGGATTTTTTAACATATGTGGTAATAGCATTTTTTTGTAGCCATCTTGAGTTATTTTAGTTACAGATTAAAAAATTCCAATACATTCATATTTAAGTGATTTTCAGTGATGTTAATATTTCAAATATCACACACACATACACACACACACACACACACACACACACACACACACACACACACACGAATCTTAGGGGATGTTATGTCCCCAATTCGTTTATAGTTGTATTTACAAATCACAGAATTCATGAATTTAAACTCATGAAGAAAATACCACAGTTTCTCCAAAGACTGGCCATCCTTCACTTTTTAAGTTTAATAATCTCGATATTATCTATGTATTTATTAATCTTTGTCATTCAAATGGGCAAAATAACACATTTGTTTCCTATGTTTTTGTTTTCTTTTTCTCCTACTAGAGTTGAACATCATTATATACATTTAGTGACCCTTTATACAGATTTTATGAGGCTTGCTCAGATTATGTTTTTTACCAGTTTTATATGGTTTTTATATTTGTGTGTGTGTTGATCTAAATTAAACAGGACTGTCAGCCACTATGCTACAAATACTTTCTTCCAGTAAGCTGTCTGATTTTGCTGTTAGCATCTCCCCTCATGGTAAGAATGTCATGTTTCTATCTCACTACACCCATCACTTTCAAATACACGAGTTATTTTTTTATATTGATTAACATTACAAGGGTCCTATGATATAGCCTGAGACATTGAGACCAGTGTCTGGGACTCACATGGTAGAAGGAGCAAAGCAATTCCTACAAGTTGTCTTCTGATTTATGCACAGGGCCACACATGAGTACACACACACACACACACACACACACACACACAGATACCACAAACAAATATAATAATTGAACAATTTAAAAGATGTTTTAGTACTACTATGGAGGCCCAAATATTATTTGTTTTATTTTCCTTTTTGTGGTATTAGGGATAAAATTTAGGGCCTTAGGCAGTGTAGACAAGCATTTTATTACTGAGCTACTTCCCCAATCACAGAAGAATTTTTAAAGGTGGAAATCATTCAACTGAAAATATTGAAATGATGTTTAGAGGACTGGGCCTTCATAAATATTTTATATAAGAAATGGATTTTTCTGGTAGGACATTTGAAAGAACAGGAATATATTTTCGTTGGATGCTTATTGTATGTTAGATATTATATTAGATGCTTTACACATGTCTAGTTTTTGCAATTAATCCTTGTGACAATCCTATCAGTCATTTCTTATTGTTACTATTTTAAGAGAGGCAAAGGTAATAGGTTGTCCACAGTCATGGGGTCAAACAGAGCAAATCTGTTTAGAATCCACATCTTTTTAGCTATTTCTGCTAACCTCAGAGCCACACTTTCTCTGCAAAACAAATATAGGATAAATATAGAGAAAACTCCAAATTTGCACCCTGTCCTTTCATGGTTATCTTTTTGATACTGACTCTTTGATCCTGAAGAGAAAAAAAAATCAACATAACAGAAATACCATTCTTTTTCTATTGTGTTCTCATGAGCTAAGGAAAGAAAGAAAGAGGGGGGAAGGGAGGGGGGAAGGGAGGGAGGGAGGGGGAAGGAAGGAGGAGAAGGAGAGAGAGAGAGAGAGAGAGAGAGAGAGAGAGAGAAGGAAGGAAGGAAGGAAGGAAAGAAGGAAAGAAGGAAAGAAGGAAAGAAGGAAAGAAGGAAAGAAAAAAAGAGAAGAAATGGCTGTTTACATTAAGTAATTTTTCTTTAACAAAACAGAGTTAATCACAAGCATTATCAAGAAGCTGTTGATGGGTTGATGGTGTCTGGACTGGATCCACACTTTGCTCTGAGATGTTGATTTGTTCACTGAGGGCCTTTTCCCCTTTGTCACCCAGTTTTTTTGTTAGGGACTTACCTTGCTAACTCCCTCCCTGTTTGAACAGTCACTTCCTCCTGTCTCCACTGGCTGGCTTTGATGTCTCCTACTGTCTGGTATTATTTTTAAGACAGAGTGTGGGAGGAAAAGAGGAAACTTTTCTCTGTAGTAGGCTAACCTCTGATCTACCAGGATGTTTCCAGTTTAGAGTTTTTACACCTGCTCTGCCGGAGTTTTAAGTTTCTTTGCATTTAAATTCTAATTTGATCCTTGTTGGAAACCTTTCCCTAAGCTAACATTCATAATAGACAACTAAAAGAACTTTAACTCCAGAATTGAAAATGTCCCAAAAATAGGATCCAGAAAGTTTCTCACTAAGGAATCTTGAGAGCAACCATACCTCATTCCTCTCTGCACCCCACTTCCCTTTCAATTCATCAAGTCATGTGGAAAGTGAAGAAGATAGCATTTTATTCTGTATTCTGTCACCGATCTGCTGATTGGCGTTGAGAAGGGGACTTACACATCCTGCATCATAACTTCAATACACATACAAAGACCCTTTCTGTCCCCATCTCCTTTAAGATGAGGGTGGCCTTAGGAAAGGGGGCACCGTGGAGTTGTTTCTCTGAGTTTTTCTGCTTCCACTCCCTTGGTGCCTCTGAGAAGTTCACCTTAGATGTACATTCTCAGCTCATACACAAAGAATCATAGGTCTTTATTACAGAATCTTTTTTTTTTTTTTGAGGGTTTAACCAAACATTACAAACATTTCATATTGATGTTTTCTTAAAGACTTTGTCTTTGATATCAAAGCAATAGATTATATATCATTAGTACACAGTTCATGTGAATTGGTTAATGGCTTACTTCTAAGCAGCTTGCTTGCATTCTAATGAGGATGTTGAATGGACATAAAGCCTTCATGATGTGAACATGATAATGTAACAAACTCTTTATCTGGCCCAGGCAGGTGCAGAGGGATGTTTGGGTGGGTCAAGTTTTCTTAGTAATCTGCAGAAAGCAGCCATTTCTCCAGCTTTGAACAGCCCATAAATGCATTAATACTACAGATTTCTAGTTTCCTTGACAAGACAGGAAACCCACTCTTAAAACTTGATAGAGTTTAAACAAAGGTACAAAAAGATATGGGTCCTAGTGGGGGAAATGAAGCCTAATGTGTCTGATTAATTCCCACATACCTAAAGGCTACCCAGATATTACTGTACTGCTGGGCCCCATTGGAAGCTACCATATTAAAAGATAGGGTAGACTCACCATGACCCCTAAGTTATGTTTAAGAACTGTGGACTCTAATACTGTCCATCCTCTACTTAAACAAGATTCTGATTTCCAATACGGTCAAGGCTTCAGTGTTTACTTTAGTGTGTGTTCCATGGTACTGACATAAATTGTGACATAAACTGACGCTAATATTATTGGCATGTCATCATCCAGGAAATGCAGCAAACACAGTTGTATACAGTTACTTGTATTTCTGGTATACAGTCATCTCTGAAAAATTGAACAGAATTGGGAACTTAAGTCTCGCTGAAAGAGGAAAATAGCTATCTAAGTGTCCTGTCTCAAAACACAGTGGTAGAAAGTGGAAGAGTTGAACCTCAACACAGGTGTGCTGAGAGGCTAAAGCAGAGAACAAAGAAATAGGATGTATTCTGTGAGCCCTCTGCTACCCTCATGCTTCATGAGCAAAGTTTAAAATTTTTCTTATTTTTTTCTCAAGGTCTTATGTATCACGTGATGATCCTCAGCTCCCTATATAGCTGACGGTGACTCAAACTTCTTATCCTTCTTCCTCTACCTTCTGGGGGCTGAGATTACAGATTATCCTCTGGCCTGGTTGTTATTTGGGATTCTGAACCTAGAACCAAGCAGATGCAACTGCCCAACTGAACTCCACACCCAGTTCCGTGAGCAAGCATGAAGGGATAGTAAAAAAAAAAAAAAAAAGAGTGTTTGAGACTAGGGTTAATTTTGCAGGAGTATTAAAGCCAGACCCAGATAGTCGTTGCCTGGAATGTTGGTGCAGCCAAGGAGGAAAATGACCTTGATTTTGTCATAGGGCTTAAAGATGTCATTGGGAGCCTTCTCTGCATGCCTTCAAAGTGTTCTTCATGTATCACCACCTCAGATTTGCAATTTGAGGTCTTTGAGTTTGTGTTCCTTGTCTGTCTCTTAGCAGTGGACATCTTAATATCAACAGGGCAGCAAAGATTGCAGAGCTTTCCCAGTTGCCCACAGGGCCCTGCCTTAGAGGAGCAACCATCTGCTATTAACCCTGTGCTTAAGAAACTTTTCCATCTCTTCATGGCACCACACAGTTTTTCTATCAGGCTAAAAAATGCAGCCCCTACTCCCTGGAGTGTCTTCTTATAGATGTGCTCTATGGCTCTTCACTTCTCTTAAGGCATAGCAATATACCTCTTTAAAACAAAAACAAAAACAAACACAAAAACAAACTTCTTGAATCCTTTTTTTTTACATTCCAGACTTCATCCCACCTCCCGATCTGCTCCCCCACCCCACTGCTTCCCATCTTGTACCTCCTTCCCCAGGCACAACTCCAACAGGATGTCCTTACCCCAACCTCACCCCACCAGGCCACCCCACTCCCTCCGACCTCAAGTCTCTTGAGGGTTAGGTGCATCTTCTCTCACTGAGGCCACACCAAGCAGTCCTTTGCTGTATATGTGTCTGGGGCTTCCTATCAGCTGGTGTATGCTGACTGGTTGGTGGCTCAGTATCTGAGAGATCTCAGGGATCCAGGTCAGTTGAGATTGCTGGTCTTCCCATGGGGCCGCCCTCCTCCTCAGCTTCTACCAGATTTCCTGCAATTCAACCACAGCTTCTGTCCATTGCTTGGGTGCGATTATCTGCATCTGACTCTTTTAGCGGCTTGTTGGGCCTCTCAGAGGGCAACCATGCTAGGCTCCTCTCTGCAAGCCCACCACAGAATCAGGGCCCCAGGCCTTCTCTTGAACTGGATCCTAATTTGGGCATGTCCCTGAACCTCCTTTTTCCCATACTCTTCTCTGTTTTTGCCCCTGAAGTTCCTTCAGACAGGAACAATTCTGGGGGTCAGAGCTTTTGACTATGGGATGGCAACTCCATCCCTCCACTTTATGTCCTGACCCTTCCCCGGAGATGAACTCTACAAGTTCCCTCTGCCCACTGTAGAACACTTCATTCAAGGTCCCTCCATTTAAGTCCTGAGAGTCTCTCACCTCCCAGATCTCTGGTGCATTTTAGAAGGTCCCCCCCCCCACCTCCTGCCTTTTTATCAGTGCTTTTCCTAATGGTAGAATTTAATGGAGCTCCTGCTCAATCTCTAGCTCCCAGATCTTATAGAATATACTAGAATATCAATGCTCAATGGAATATAGACTCCTTGAAGAAGAGAAACAGGTCTTCACAAAACAGTAAATAAATGGGTGAAATGATGTGGTAGCTAGCTTAATTGAATCTTTCTACAATGTGTTTGTATAAGAAGGAATCAAATTGCACCCCAGAAGTACACACAACATTACTACCTCTAAAATAAAAATTAAACTACCTACTTTGGCAAAAAGACAATATATAAGAAAGATAATTCCTCTGAGTCATTAGCTCCTTTAGTTACAAGATCTCAAATTATCTGATACATAATCATGGAAAAGTTATTAAGTGAGGGAAAATAAACTTGAGTTCTTTGTCTCTGTGCAAGAGACTAATATTACATTCCCTCCCTTTCTCCTTGAAGAGCTTATCTCACATGGTTCATGCTGGTAAACCTTAGGGTACTAAACAAATTTAAAGCATTTTGTTTATTTTCATAACTGAGTTACTGCCAAGAAATTGAAGAAGGATATTCAATCTAAAACGTCAAAACTCAAAAAGCTCATTTGTTTGCTCTAAAACAGGATCTGCCTTTTTAAAAACTGTACACTGCCTTCACATGTTAGAAGTTATAATCATTAACTACAGGGTGAACAACAGTGGTAACAGATTTATCTAGATTTATAATAGGAGATGTTGGTATATGAAAATATTATACAGATACATTGTAGAAATGCAATGTATTATCCATTGATTCTGTTTGCAGTTTCTTTATTCTATTTTTTAAAATAAGAGTCATGATTCTAGCTGCCTTTGTGGAGGTGGTAGTGTTCCAGCTCCATGGTCACGAATAAGGAGAATAGCTTGGAGGTAGTGTGTGATCAGCCGGCCACATACATCGAGGATGTGCTGGTGGAATTTCCACAAGAAAATCCCTGTGGGCTGATGAATATGGGCAAATGCCAGCACTGGGGATTTGAAGGGACAATTACTTTGATCTCCTCTGCAGAAAGATAATAGGGTCAAATGAAAAGATTGGCATTCCCATGCCCCTGTGATAACAGCAATTTCAAAGGGCAAGGCAGTCCTAGGAACAGGGCATATGTGAGACATCCTACTTTGTGTGTGCCATGCATTATTTCCCTTTTATGTAACTTTGAGCAGATGTTGGCATCATTCCCCTTTTCACCGAGATAACGAAGTTTTAAGGAAATAAATTAATCTACAAAAGCCAGAGACACCATCAGGCTAGGAGCTGGCACTCACACCCTGGTTTGTCTAAGTTGAATTCCCAGGCTTTTAGTCACAATTTCTGATAAGAGAGGGTGTGTAACTTATGAAATAAGAAGTAAATGTGTGTTCTCAGCAGGAAGTCTCAGCATCTGTCATGTGTCCTGGGAGAAGCCTGAGTCACTGAAGCCATTCCCTTCAGTTCCTCAGCAGTCTCGGGGTGGAGCCTGATGTGAAGTCCCAGGATTGCACACTTCCTCTGTGCTGTGCTGGATAGTCACAACAGGTCCTTCAGGAAAACAGTCATTTTCTTTTCTTTCTTTCTTTTGTTCTTTTCTTTTCTTTTTCTTTCTTTCTTTCTTTCTTTCTTTTTTTTTTTTTTTTTTTTTTTTGAAAGTGCTGGTACAGTTGTGTGTTAAACAGGCTTTGAAATCACTTTTCTCTCTAAAAGTATGAGGATATGTGTTACATGAGTTTTGTACTGAGTTGAAATAAACATATGTCTTATAACTAAACTGAAATAGTTTCTGGCATTGAAAGCCAATGATGGATGGAACCTAGTGTGGTTGGCTTATAATTGTGCTCCTGCATGTCTGCCTCGTGCCTTTTCCTATATTTAATTCCAAACAGGTTTAACACAGAACAAGCAACCCCACTAAATCATACAAAATAATTCAATACAATACTTGGTAGATGCTCTCACAATCCGTATATTAAAGATGATGGCATCTTAGTAAGAGGAGAAAGTCTGGAGAAATATTCAAGAATACATTGAGAAATGCACTTATTTTTCTGGTTAACTTTCTTTTAAATATTTAGCTGTGTCTCTCTTTCCTTCCTTCATCCTTCCTTCCACTATCCCTTTCTTTCTTTCTTTCTTTCTTTCTTTCTTTCTTTCTTTCTTTCTTTCTTTCTTTCTTTCTTTCTTTCTTTCTTACTGCTTGTGGACGTTGTACATCGTGGTGCGCACTAGGCTCCGCACCACGATGTACAACGTCCACAAGCAGCTGGAACTCACTTTGTAGACCAGGCTGGCCTCGAACTCAGAAATCCTCCTGCCTCTGCCTCCCAAGTGCTGGGATTAAAGGCGTGCTTTAATTATTTTTAAGCTTTCCTTTGTGAGTATATTAAAGAGGACATGACTTTCATTTTATCTACCAAATTCCTGAGATACCGATATCATAGACTGGTTTAATAGTTAGAAATTAATGTGAGCAAGCACAGGCCCTGGGGTTCAACACACACACACACACACACACACACACACACACACACACACACACACGTGTATGCATGAGCTTGCACATTCATCCAGACACCAAGACTTGCACACACATGTTCACAGCAGGAGGTGGCCAGAAGGCTCAAGGTTGAGAGTTATGCTAGAAATCTGCATACGCCAGCAGCAGTAGACAAGAAATCAACTCCTAGCTGCCCTTGCATTTGGCAAGGGCTTATGATCTCTAGTTCTTGGCAGTTGGGCCGGGCTAAAATAAAACACTTTTGAGCCCCTAAGCAGATTCTTTCTATGGCAATGGAGCCTCAAAGATAAAGTAAAGAATTGCAATTTTAAGAACGAGTGTCCAGGAGCCAAAGGATAGAGCTAGGCCTCATGGGTACTGCAGTTCCAGAGTAACAGACACCCCAGCCACCATCCTCTGCTGGGGTCCCCATAAGAGGTAAAAGCTGAGACACTTCATGTCAAGTAGATTGCAGGTACAAAATCACTCTGTGATTCACCTCTTGTTGCAGATTCAGGGGCTTCAGTATGCACAGTGATGATGAAGCACACCAGAAAAGCTGATAACTAGGGCTGGAGAGTTGGCTCAGCGGTTAAGAGCACTGACTGCTCTTCCTAAGGTCCTGAGTTCAAATCCCAGCAACCACATGGTGGCTCACAACCATCTGTAATGAAATCTGATACCTTCTTCTGGGGTGTCTGAAGACAGCTACAGTGTACTTACATAAAATAAAGAAATAAAAATCCTCTTTAAAAAAAAAAAAAGAAAAGCTGATAACTTTAACAGTAAATATGTACAGTAAATGCATAGAAGAGAACAAAGGTCTACTGAGCTCATAAGTACTCTTTTCAGTTAGATTCCCAATAAGAAACAGATGGCATTTTCTTACGGAATAATTGCCAAGAGTTTAGTGAAAAGCTTTGCCTACAAGTGAGTTAGACAGAGTTTCAGAAAACCAACTACAGATGGTCCCAAGTACTCTGAGCTAAAAAGAGGAGCTGTTACCATCTCCAGACCTAAACATGGAAGCTGAGAACAGAAACCGCCTACATGGCACATACAGGATGGATATTTCAGACCACTCTTGTCTAGGGAAGTGAGGTTTCAAATACTCCATTGCTTGCTTTAAATTTACCTACAAGCCCATTCATTCTCAAACAGTACCATCTAAATTATCATTACAGATGATTTTATCAAGGTAACCAAACAATTGTTCAGGTTTTAGTTGATTTTAAAATCCCCATCTTGGATCCACCAATCCTGAATTATTTTATTGTGACCCCTTTCTTCAGTGGTAAGCAAGCCCTGATGTTAGCTCTCGACCCCAATTGTCTCCCACGAGGTGATGGAGCCTTCCTCTTAGCTGGTAGCAGTTATTTGGGAGGTAGAAGAAACTTCAGGGTGAGAGATAAGCTTGAAGATGTAGGTTCTAGGGGCACAACTGGTGGGATCACTTTCTATCCAGTCTTCCATGAGGTAAGTGGACTGTGACACATGTTCTTGTCCCTGAGATTCTCTGCTTTACTGCAGGCTCAGAATCCGCAAAGCCCTGGCATTGACATTAGGAATAGCAAGCATCTCTGAAGCTAAGAGGCCAGATAAAATTTCCTTCCCTTAAAATGTTTATGGCACATCTGTCATAGTGACAAAAAAAAGTCTAACACACCACACATTAAAATAAATCCACCCTATGTAGAACCCAAACGCATAAAGCCATGACTCTTTTGCCTCCACTGAGATGCTGGAAGGACTCGGCTGGATCGGTTACTTTTCTTTGCTATTTTTACATCACTAGTATTGTTGCAATAGCAAAATATCTTTTAAGAAGCCACTTAAAGGAGGAAGGGTCTAACATGGTTCACAATGTAAAGATAAAGACACTTCCCTATGGCGGAGAAAGGCAGGTGCTGAGAGCTAGTCACAGCTTTGTAGGATCATGAGGTGGCTGTCTCGTATCTCGATGTTTCAGAGACAGGATAAAGGGAAATGCCAAGGTCTGGGCTCATCCACTTTTCTCTCCTTTCCTCCGTTTTTATCCTAGGACTCCTGTTGGATAATGTTGTCCACACTCAGGGTGGGCCTACTTTCTTAGATCACTATCTCTCTAGAAATACCTTCATAGGCACAACTCCAAAGTGTGACTCCATACTATCGTAGTCATTTGTTAATCCAATCCAGTTGACAATGAAGAGTAATTACCACACTCAGTGGTTATATTTATGCCTTCTTACTACATTATAAAATATTTTCCTAAGCCAGCATTGGAAAATACAGTTACTAGAAGCTACAAATCAATAGATGTAGAAGGGCCACCCAAGAGATGCTGCCGCCATGAAGGAACAGAATCTTCTCTTGTCTGGAAAAAGTGCATCTCTTCCTTCCCATCTCTTCTAGGTTCCTCTTTTGCCTGTTTCCACCTAGAGTCCCCAGCTATGGAAGCTTTATCTACAGCCATTAGATTCTGATCATAAAAAAAATAGATTAACATACTTCAAAGTGGTGAAACTCGTGTTCTTAAACTTTCAGATTTTTGAAATCTAACAACAACAAAAATCCAATAAACAAACAAAGAAAGAAACAAGCAAACTGTGTTTCCTAGAAGTACACTGCAATGGTAGTTAGAAACTGGATTTAAGATCTTCAATAAGTTGAAAATTGTTCATAGTAAGAATTACCATGGAAAATCCCTAAATTGCCCATAAATACAGTGTATAAAGTACTCAGTAAATGCCTCTGCACAGGGGTGTGCATGCATAAGTTGATAACACACACAGCATGCAGCACCTTACAAAGACTATAATCAGCAAGTAAATAATTGGAGGGTTTTTGCAACACTTCTACGATTTTGTGGAAATTCCAAATTGCCGGCTGTAACATTATCATTATTTCTCCATTAGATTTTAGCAATTCTCCCAATTTTGGTCAGTTTCTCTAAAGCTTTCCAGCCATATTCTTATAAAAATTCTGATCCCGAAACAGGTCCCAACTGAAAGAAGTCTCATGATTGTGTTTTAAATAATAGTATTCTTTAAAATGATAGGCACATACAGCTTTTATTCTGAACAATGTTAATGTAGATTGAATACCTTTCTACTTAATACTTAGGGCATATTCCCTAAGAGTAAATTCTTACATAGCCACTGTCTAGTTATCAAACTGAGGTTGATCTTTTGGAAGTCAGAATGGAATGTCTATAGTGCTGGCTCACCAGCTATCTTCCAGTACAGAATCTGGTCTGGGGTGATGGCTTGCACTTGGTTGTCATGTTTCTCCATGCTCTCCTGTGTCTTTAGAACTGTTCCTCAGTGGTTTGGTGCCTTTTCTTATTGGAAAGGTTTGGAAGAAAAGAAGCCAGTTGGTCTATAGATGCCCTCTCACCTGATGATGCTGTATAATATAACTCAGAATAGAATGTATTATGTGAATTATCAAATGAGTGACATGTGTTCTTCTGAGGATTCTTTACCTGTAGGTCAGCCTGAGTGAGCTGAGCCATCACTGTGCTTAATTTTACCACAGTATAAAAAAATGGAATTTTTATCATTATAATTTATATAGAGATATTTTGGCATTAGGCTAATAATATGATTCTCAGCAACACCTCTTCCTCATTAATTCTTTAATTACGTCTTGGAGAAATCACTACCAATTTCTTGTTTCATCAGGCATAAATCATTTTAATATTTGGTAATCCATGGGGATGAATTTGAGGGAATCCCTGAAGGGCTTAGGTTTATTTTAACCAACTTGATTAAATTCCTGGGAAGTACATGATAGTCTCACATTTATGTTATTACAGAAATATAATATGATATATTATAAGATATATAATATAATGTTAATATATTCTGCTAAAATAACCATAAAAATGCCTGTGGTTTGAGTTACATTTCATCACACTTGGTATAGACAGAATGACTAACCAATAAATCCAATGCTCAGTCCACGGTTTACAGAACAATTACTCTGATTAATGTAATTTCAATAAAGTAAACATAAAAAGCAATCAATTAGCTATGCTGAATAAAACATTCGATAATAAATTAAAATGGCCTATATGATATTCACTATGCAAAGAACTTATTTGACATTTTTTCCTGCTATTATTATTCTAAATAAAACACTTGGATTTGTAAGGATGACACACGGATGTCCACAGCACACAAAAGTAGGGTATAAATGGAAAGGTGTGATATCTTGCATATGGTTATTAGGACCTGGATCCTAGAGCTGGATTTTCACTCTTGCCACTGACTAGATATTCCCATGGGTAAGTTCCTTAACTGTTGCTCAATTTTCTGGTCTGAAAAATGGGACATTAGCAACCCAATGCCTTATATGATAGTCTTGAATATTTAAATATTTAATATATACAAAATGCTAAGATTACTTCTGGCACCTAATTCATCTCAGGAAAATATCCTCATCACTACCACATCACTTCTTCATCATTTTGACATCCATATGGTCTTTTGTATAAAGGAGTCTTTCAAAGCTGGGAAACTCACCTATCCTGAATCCAATTGATAGAGTAATTGAGGTTGTTACCCAATGGTTCTTGGATGCTTATAATAGTGATGTGCCCATTTATAAACAGAGAAAAGCAGCTGTGGAATTTCTTAGTCCCTAAAAGTGATCTTTAAGTGTTTAGAATATTCTCATTTGAAAGTTCGCCCTTTGAGGTATCATTTCAATGCTGCTGCTAAAGTTAGATGTCACATAGCAGGGTATTTAGTTAGTTAGTTAGTTAGTTAGTTTAGTTTTTGAGATTATTATATAATTATATTTCTACTTTTGTTCCTCCTTCCAAACCCTCCCATATACCTCTCCTTGCTCTCTTTCAAATTCATATCTCTTTTATATTAATTGCTGTTATATACATATATGTGTATATATACACATATATACAATATATTTGCAAATACACAAACACACCCTGCCCTCTCTGTATTGTGATACTTTTATACATGCTTTCAGGACTGATTATTTGGTATTGTATAACTAATTGATGTGCTCTTGCCTGGGGAAAACTATTTCTCCTACTCTTGGCATTCTTTGGTTCCCTGTAGTTCTTTGTGTAGGGGTGAGGCCTGGTGGGCTTTTGTCTACTTTAGCATGACTACTGGTGTCATTGTTTGACTCATGGTTCAGCAGTCACATTGGTGAGACTTTATGGGTCTAGCGTCTGGCATTACTAGGAGATGCAACAAACTTCCTAATCCCTCTGGCTCTTCAAATCTTTCTACCCCCTCTTCCTTTAATGCACACGTTACGTTTTGAGTTTAAACCAAATTGTCTCGGGATATCCCAGCAACAATTGTGAGGGCAATGCTATTCTTAGACTCATCTTATTTAGAAAGGGATTTCTGAGAGGTTGGAGACATGACTCTCAGTTAAGAGCATTTGTTTCTGCAGAGCATTACCTTTAGATTGCTGTATCCAATGCTGGGCAGCTCATAGATGCCTGTAACTCCAGTTTCAAGGATCTGACGTTCTTTTCTGACATATTTAGACACCTACATTCAAGTGTTTTTACACACACACACACACACACACACACACACACTAAACAAACAAACAAATAAATAAGATTTTGTGAAGCACAAAGCAAAGATTTTGCTTTGTGTTCAAACATACAGAATGAGGAAGAAACAGCATTTGAACCCAGACATCACTAGCCACCCAGAGAGCCATTGTGCAGCACTACTTTCTATCAATTTGCATGTAGAGGATTGTTCTTGTAGTTTGCATTGACAGCATGGCATCATGGCATCATGGTAAAAGAAGTACGTGTCTCTTCAAATGCGGTGTTACAGTAAATGGTATTTCTTTTTTCAGTTTTATTAGTCAGAGTCCTACAAGGAAAAGAGATTAAAAATGGCTGGGTTATTTAGGTTAATATATAGATCCTCTTTAGTACTCTGCCCTCTATTTCATAGAGTCCTTTGATTCCAGTTGGTATCTCTTGCTAGCCAGCTAGACCCATGGAGAAGCCAGAGGCAATCTTCTGAGGTCACACTGCCACTGGAAGCCATTGTTACTGGGCACAGGTTGAGACTAGATGTGCAAAGAAATGGAGCTCAGGGCAGGGGACAACTTTTTGTTCTTCTAGTAAGTAGAGTGCAATGTTATTTTGAACCATATTCATATTGAAATATCCTTGTGAAATTGGAAAGAATCAAGGAACAGAGGTATAAATACATGTAAGATGACAAATAGAGTATGTTTGTGAGAGGAGAAAAATGCCTTTCATTAAAAGAGGATATCCCCAAAGGAAATGCTGTTGTGTGAGAAGGTGGACTGTCCAATATTCCAATGTGCTCATGAATCGTTGGAGGGTGACTAAGCTTAATTTTAGAGTATGCGAACCTGGCCAACTGCATTCTGCTTTGACTCTTGGTCTACATCTTGATGCCAATAGAATTACCAAACTGATCTGAGTTTATCTCTGGTTCTGAATGACCTCAGGATCCCCTGAGGCCCTTACAATGTTTCTTTGGACACCATATTTACTGTGTCTCTTTGTAGAAGAGAAGAGATTCCTGTCATCGCCTGGTTTACTCTCCTGGGTGGCCCACTGTATCTTCTTTGTAAGGAGCCCGTGCCAGGGATGCTCTCAGGATGATGTGATTTATGGGAAGGAAACTGAAAATGCAGGTTAGCAATTCATGTTTTGTTTTACTGCTTTACACAATCCTGTGCCTTCATTTCCAGGTGGAAGCTGATGACCTCTTTTGGAGTTTTAGATTTTTACGGAGTTCCAGTATCACTTCTGTGTGAGATGTCTGCCCTTACATCCTAGCACATTAGCGTATGCAGCCATGGTCATGCCCCAACAGGTTTGTGTGCGGGGCCCCATCCAGACAAGTGTTGAGGCAAGAGACTGCTGAAACTAAAATCTCTTAGAAAATTCCAAGCTTTCCCCACCTGCTTCTTCAGCAACAGTGTGTAGTCTAGGCTCTATGTAAATTATCTCCAGTAGTGTCTTCAAAAGGCTCTGGAAAATGAAGACTTTCCAAAACCAATCTGGAAAAACTGAAATATGTTTGTTTAAGTAATAAAGTAAAAGACACTACCAAGCAAAGTGGAAGAAGGAAAAAGCAAAGTCTGGGCCTTTCTTCCTGTTATAATGTGGTCAGTCAAAATTCCGCTCTTTAATTTAGCTTATTTTAATTTTCCTAATGATTGAAGCACTTTGTTTATAGTGAAGAACTATAAATCAATAGTGAATTACTTAAGTAGGAAATGCAAATCAATAGGAACTTCCTACTGCAGGAACTTTCAAGTCTGAACTATTAGCAATATGCTGTTTGTTCTTAGAAAATGTGGCTTTAATAAGTGATAGCTTGTGGTAGCAAAGCTATTTACACATCAAAGCATTACATCATAAATTCATCTCAGGGCATAGTCTTTATGATGCAAAAAAAAAAGTTTGAGAATAAACCACAAAATCATAATACCACTCAGAAAAGACAATTCCCAGTACAGATTAATATATAACACGCACTTAATCAAAATGTCCTAGGTTTTCAGTTAATAATGAGAATCCATGCATATAACAATCTTTTAGAAGAACTTTAAATGGCTTTTGAATGGGAAAAATCCAAGATTATTTTGTTTGATCTTGTTTTTGTTTTTGTATTTTGTTAGTTTTCTGTGACAAGAAGACAGAAATGCTAAGCCCGGAAAATAAAATTACTGAGCATCTGCTATCAGGCTTAAAGAAAACTTTCTACAGGAAAGAAGAGAACCTTTAAGTTTATGCTCCTGAGTCACCCACCCTTGTTCAGTGTGAAATAAATTCCTTATGGCATGATCTTTCTTTCAATTCTTCTGGGCAAATTCTCTTTCCGTACTATGTGAAAGTGTTTGTTCCTATTTTTCTCTTAAGTCTTTGCCCTTTTATTAATATTAAGATGGACCTGTGCTATAACATCTGAAGCACTTATGAAGTATTCAGCTTGCCCAGGGAAGAGTGTCTTTGCCCCAGCTAGGCATTATGACATACAAACTGTAGACCTCCAGCCAAAGTCAGAAGTGATTCTAACAGGGCCATGTCTCTGGTTTCATAAATGCCTGATGTCCTGCTTTCTTCTACTAACCCGTTTAACATTGACTTGGCTTACACGTACTCAAGTTAGATTTCAGTCCATCTAGCTATTGCATTTAGACCACTAATGCCTTACTTTCACAAGCCCACAATCCTGTTGTGTAAACTTAATGCCCCATAAAACAGGGATAGTTTTGATCCTAACAAGAGCAATCTAACATCCCTGCTTCTTGGTTAACTTGTGTGCAAAAGATAGGGAATCAACACTGAAAGTCACTAAAATTCTGAGGCTTTACCATCATGTGAAGTATAACTTTCCTTCATGTTTCATTAATTTTTACGACCCATTGGGAAATGGATCCTTTGTTCAGACTTCCACTGAAGCTATAATGTGGTGCCATTTATTAGCAACAGTCGGTACTTTAAGGAGGAAGTGTCCAAGAGAACTGGAAACTTGAGGGGATTTTAGGTAGAATTCTACCTGTCATAACACCCTAGAGTAGACAAACGGTCTTCATTGAAGAGTTAATTGCTGAGATGAAAATTCTAGGTATTGTACATTGGGGATTTTTTGCATTAAAATATCACACTTCCTCTCTGGCGCTTGGGTGGTACTTGGAAGTTTTGTGACCTAGTATTTGATTCGTTCTTTTGAATTTTTTCCTTTCTTTTCTTCTGACATGTTAAAAAAAATTGATTCAACTTTCAGGTACATGACTCACACTAAAAAAAATTATTACTCAAAAAGCACATATTATTAAGAGATAAAAACTTTCACCTTTGTTTTGGGTTGCAGCTGCCCAGCTATAGCTATATCATATGGCATGAATCGCCTATTATTATTCTTTTCTTAGCATATGATATCTATTACCATCCCCTGTTTCTTGTTATAGTTTTATTCTTTATTCAGGTACAGCTTCAAACATTTTAAAGGAAGAAATTGAAGGATGGGATCTAGCTGAAGCTTTTCTTTAAATGGAAGGAAGCAGCACTTAACTGTTATATGGGTTTTAAGAGAACTTTAATTGAATATGATTTCCTTTTGTTCTCAGCAACCACATCAAATATCAAAATAAGAAGATAAATGCTATGTTTAGAACTACAACTACCTATTATACATGTGTAGTTCTTCATAGCTTAGAAAGGACGCCTTTCTATCATTTGAAGCATTATGATATGCAACACTAATGCAGAAATATTCTCTCTAGTCCAACCCAAATTCTAAAGAAGGTCTTCAACTGCTTTAGTTTTGCATGTATGTATATATGTATATGGGTATGCATGTATTTATGAATACATGTATTCTCATATGTATAATTTTATATATATAATTTTGTTTATAATTTCACATATAAACAATTTTGTACATAAATATACATACATTTATGCATATATTATATGCATATAAATATATGTGTATATATGTGTGAACATATATATATATATGAAATTAGCCAAGGTTACTGTCAATTTTTCACTAAGAATCTAAAATGTGTGGCAAAAAACATTTTTCTGACTCTAGTAACAATGAGTTGGGCTTAGAGAGACCGTCTTGGGCCAAATGAAGAATGTTTGGTATTAATAAGTAAGAGAGACCCAACTCATGCAATTTATGGCACTTTGCAAACCAAACAAACAACAAAAACACACACACCCAAAAAATAAACAACCAACCAAATATACAAAAAACCCAAAACAAAAGACTTCAACTAAGGATTTCACAGAGAATATAAAAATGGGGAATTTAGTAGATCCACACATTGATTTTCTGAAGGATACATTAAACAGAAGATTCTAGGAAGCATGAAGATAGTGGAGTGGAACCCTAATCTTATGGTCTATCTGAGGATTCCTGCCTTGGGCAGTCATGAGCTACTCAGGGTCAGTTTTGACTCTCCTTCCAAAGTAATTCTTCACAGGTGTCAGACTGACAAATTGTAAGTACGCTCGTTCCCTATCTAAATATTATAATAACATCCATTGTCCTCCTGATAAAAATCTAAACTCACTAAAATGATGCGAGGATTTTTCTGGCATTGTCCATTTTCACCTCCCACTCTTTCTTCCAGCAAAGCACACTTCTATATATACAGAGCATGAGTCTGGTCCCCTTCACAATCATTTTGCAAGTGTCGTTACTTCTATTACAAGACTCTCACCTTGGAAACTCTTCTTTGTCCTTCAAGTCCTAACTGCAGTTGAGTTGCTTTGATGAAGCCTGTCTTACTCTCTCTCCCAGTAGAGTTGGTCCCCACTGTCCTTGTACATTATCAAATTATATTAGTATTGCTGCAATTTTATTTTACATGGCTATCTCTTGTACTAGAATTATCACCTCATTGTGGACAGATTCCATGTATTATTCATTAACCTTAACGTTTAATATTAGGTCTGGCCCATTTGGGCTCTCAGTGTTTTAGCGAACGAATGACAAGACAGGGCTTTAACTAATCTGAGGGTAGGATCAAGGTGTAGTATGAAAGAAATATAGTAAAATCTGGTTATCAAAATTAGAAGAGAAAGTCACAATGTGGCAAATATCCACAACAAGCCCTGCTAAGATATTGGTTATGAAAGTCTTCCAATACTCTCTTTAAGGTAGAAGGAGGCTTCCCTTCCAATAACAAAGCAGAATAAAGCTAAGCCATAATATAGAAGGATAGAAAGCTAGCATTATGGACATGCAACATTCAGAACTGCTCACTTTCCATGCTCTAGAGAAGTAGGCAGCTGCTGGCCTCGTTCAGAATGAGGTATTGAATTTGGCTTCACCCAATCTCCATTTTCCCCATTGTAGTCAGAATGATAGTACCGATCATGGGGTGCTCAAAAGAATCTCCTACAAGTCACACATGTGATAAGGTGGGTCCTGGAAATCCTCCCTTCCTGCATCTTCCTTATCAGCCGACGCCTGTGGTTGGTGGTCACTGTCACTGTGGACTAGAGTGGATTTAGAATCACAGCCGAAACAACTGCTGGGCTTGTTTGTGATAGCATTTCCAGAACGGTTTAACTACAATGGGAGAATCCACCCTGGAGACAGACAGAATTATTCTGTGGTCTGGGATTCTCAGACTGAATAAAAATGAAAAAAAAAACAAGGAGAGCTCCAGCATTCATCTCTCAGGCTCATGCCTTCACGCCTATGGTATGCTGTATCCTTCTTATCTGATGAGTCAAAATAAGTCCTTCTCTCCATAAATGGTTTTTGTAGGGTATTTGGTCATAGCAAAGAGAAGAGAGAAGAGTCACTAATAAATCAACCTTTTATTTTTTCTTATTCTTGCTAGTTTTTTTTTTTCGTCGTTGTTGTTTGTTTTGCTTTGTTTTGAGAAGAAACATTCAGGACAAAAATGGGCATCAAAACTTGCATGCAAAGCAAAGCTTTACATGTTGAGTATCGGCACTAAGAATGATGATGTCACTTCGATAAGGTCTGACAATGAATATATTTGAAATGTCAGGCAGAAACGTACAGTGGGTTCTCAACTATTACATATTTTTTTTTACATGTGAGCAGTAGCTTCAAAGGTATAGAAAAAAATTATAAAAATATAACAAACCTCTCAGAAATCACCAGAGATTTGATTTATCCCTAGTGCAATCCTACAGTTCTTAAGTAGAACAGATGAGGACTTTCATTGCCTGGTCTGTGGAAAACTGCTGTGATAGGAGCCAGTATAAGCATATTATTTTATGTGAGTTTGGCAGAGGGAGTTGTGGAAGAAAGATACTCTTTCTGAATGAATTTCAATTTTTTTGTCTCACCACTGTGTCACTGTGTTTCTGTCCAGGATTGATCATGGAAACCCAGCCTCACCTTGGAGAGGGGTTCTGAGAGAAGGGGTATCTGCGAGCCTTGAAAACAAATGATTTGAAGTGTTATTGTTGTTCCAAGCCTCATGGGTCTGGCCTAAGTTCAGCTTAAGGCGGCTTCCAGACTGCTCTCTCTACTCTACTTTCTGTGCAGATCTCCAGAAAGTGCTCTCTCTCTCTTTTCTCCTCAAGACAGTTCACCGAGAAGTTCTCTCTTGCTTTTCTAAGGAATTCTCTGAATGGTTCATCTCTTGCGGATTATAAAACCAATCTTTTATTTTACTTATCAATGCAGTCATTTACTCCCAGTCTCTCTTTGATTATCCTATGAATCAGCATCCAGTTATGCCAGCCTCTTAATTCTTAGGAAACAGCAAGTACACATTTTTTTTTTAACATTGCAAAAGAATTCATTGATTTGCCTGCCTCTGGTAAGCACAGATGATAAACTAGTTGGGTGGGACGCTGTACTGAAATGATCATTTCCACGATGCCTAGCACTGCACCTGCTCTGTCCCAGGCTGAACTTGAACTCAGGAATCTGCCTGCCTTTGTATCTTTCTGACACGCTCTCTCATTAATGAAGCTGCTTTTATTCCTTTAGATTCATGAAGCCCCTCATGTAACTCATATTGCATCTTTTTTTTTTTTTTTGCATAGTTGCAGAGCTGCGTACATATTTTCAAACTCATGTTTTTAGAGTTCTTTGCTATAGCCTTAAGGGCTGTCCTGATGGTTCCAGCATTTACCCTTTTTCTGAGACATTAGCCACACCTTCGCCTTGTAGAATCATGCTGCCTCTAATTATCATGGAGTCATTAACGTTAACAGGGAGAACATTCCTCAGAGGAATGTGAAAATATGTACTTTATTATGCAAACAAGTCTTACGCCCACAGCGGCCATGGACTCATGTGGAGGCCCACACTTGCTGGCCATGTTCAAGGGGCAGGACCCATGCCATTCTCTCCCTACCACAGCCATGCTGGACCCATCTAATACTGAGGCATTTACTGAGATTCCTGGATTTAAAGAGTTGTGGGGTGAGCTAACCCATTATATAAGAATGTTTCCTGAGGGTAGAGACAGAAGTCCACAAGATGCTGAGAAGGATGGTTGTCAAATGACTAAAGCCAGAACAAATAGGACCTTCAAGGCTGGCTGGAGCTTATGAAGACAGGCTAAAATCTATGACAGTCCCCATTGCCTTTCTGCATTGATTGTAGGATATCCTGCAGGGGAACCTAGTATCATTCATCATCAAGTGAAACCTGTACCTAGCACAGGAGCCAGTGATGATGGATGAGCATCTCGCTGTGGGAACTGTAGGGGGGCGATGCTACCCCAACACAGGAAGCCAACAATAACCAACCATGTGGATAAACCTGCAGGGAGCCTCACTGTCTGCTTTGAACTTTGGAGTGCAAAAGAATGTGGGTGTTTCATGTTAACCAAGAACAGTGCAGAGCAGGAGCTAATAAACATTTCCCCAATTGAGCTATATAGACACACCCTTTATCTACAACATTCTGGATGATTGTTTAATATTCCTATTTGATGCTTTTTAATTTTTAATATAGTCTGCTCTCACTGATTCCTTAGAAAAATCTTTTCCCCCAGATATACCAACTCACTTAGGAAAACTGACTTTATTTGCCATTCAATAGATAAATGAATCTGCCTCGATGTATCAATTTTCCAGGGCAATGTTTAATTTATCTATTTCCTAATGGATTCCCAGAACTAGTAATCACACTCAACCCACTGTCCAGCAGTGACTTGTTTAAAATGAATTCTGGTTTGCTGATTTTTTTCCACGTTATTCTAAAATGCAGTGCTTGCTTTTTCTTAATTTGTATTGCAACTATGTCTTTCATTTTGCAAATGTAGACAGATCTGTATTATCCCCAAATCTCAAGTGGATTACTGAGATATAGACCGCATGCTGGAAAATGAATTTACTGTTTAAGATGGAAGCCATTTTCTGTAGTTCAGCTTTGAAAAAAAAATGTTAAAATTGTGCCATTAGTAATCACACACACATATATTTTAATAAACCAAATATACATATATGTATATATATGCAGAGAGAAAGACGGGGGATATTTAGGATTTTTTGCATGAAACACTGTCTCCTATGTGGAGATTTTTGAACTGAAGTTGAAAGTTTAGGCTTGACCAACACACTACATTGTTAGTGCCCATTCTCTTCTTGTACTTGACAGGAGAAGGAGTCAAACACACAGTAAGCATACTCCTGAAGAATTGATAGGATTAGGGCTCAGGGAGAAGGTAGGTTCCCACGTTTTAAAACTGGCATGATGCCGATGCCACAATGTACTTAACCAGTGAGTACCTGTAACCTCCCATCTTGCTGCTGCCTGGAATACTCTACAATCATAGAGTGTTCTGCAAAATAGTGTGAAGCTGGTGGGCAGCTTTTGGTGTGAAAATGGGATGACTTTCTCTTACCTTGACTGAAGCCCCGTCAGGAAAAGAAAGGTTAGAGAGAAAGAATAGAATAGACGCTCTGGAAGAAGATATGAGATGTAAAAGCAGATTTCTTTCCAATTCTGTGGATAAAATTTAATTTATTCCCCAAATTGTATTGTGGATGCTCCCACTATAAAATGGACACTAGAATTTCTTCTGAGGTTTTTCGTTTCATAATTGTTTGTTGAGTACCTACTATGTGCCCAATAAAAGAAAAGGAGGAGGAGACAGGTTTCTTTTTTCCCCATCCAACTCCACAGCCTCCTTTCTTCTCTTTAATAGTCCCACCCTGTATCACACAGTAGCCTCAACCTTATGTCAGTCTTCCTGCTTTGCCTCTCAATTAGATAAGACACCACAGTGGCTTGAATTATATAACTTTGTGATGTGGGTATTCGAATAAACCAACCCTCTATTAATCATTTTCACATGAAAGTTGGTCCTATTTCATTTTTATTTATTTATTTTTTTTGGAGGAACCATCTTTTATTGGGGAGGGGTCATCAATCCTTCTTGGCCGCCGCCTTCCTCATGGCTGCCAGCACGTTGCTCAGTTCCTCCCGCTTTCTCTTGGCGTGGATGTGCGTGCCCACCCTCTTCTTGATGAACTTGAGCGCGCGCTTGTCCTTGGACACTTTGAGCAACTCCATGGCGCGCTGCTCGTAGGGCGCGAAGCTGCACACCTCCCGGATCATGTCCCGCACGAACTTGGTGTGCTTGGTGAGGCGCCCNCGGNGCNGGCTGTGTCTCGGCTTGCTGACATTTTTCGTCACCTTGTGACCCTTGTTGAGGCCCACGGCCTTGGGGTAGCACTTTTTTTTTTTTTTTTTTTCGAGACAGGGTTTCTCTGTGTAGCCCTGGCTGTCCTGGAACTCGCTCTGTAGACCAGGCTGGCCTGGACCTCAAAAAGCTTTACCTGCCTCTGCCTTCCACGTGCTGGGATTAAAGGCGTGCGCCACCACCGCCCGACTCATTTTAATTTTTAAAACTCATTTTATATTTCCCTATCTTTGTTTCATACCCTTCACTCTTACAAGTGAGACACAGAAAAGAGAACAATAGCTCAGTCCTCACTTCTGTGGACAGAGGAACTCAGATTTTCTTGCTTGTGTGTTCAGAGGCCCACAGAGTAACGTTTGAACTTCTCCTGTTGAACTAAATTTGTTTTGGACATTTTGTTGCAGCATTGGGGTTGCCTGGTAGCTTGCTTAAACCCAAACGTCTTCACTTGCTGATAAACTCCAAAGCTTTAACACATCGTCAACCTATCTACTATATTTACTATATTTTTCACAACATTTAATATTAACTTCAGCATATATTAATATAATTTTAACATGACACTTATCCTTAGGGTACAGATATCTTTTTATGTAATAAATCTTTTATTAGTTAGTAGGCAATATATTAAGAAAGTACTTAGATCCTTTTCTGATTCTGGAACAGAACACCTTAGCTATAGTTTAAGAGCAGAAATTTCTTTGCCTTCTAGCTCCGGAGACTTGCTAGTCTAAGAGCATGCGTGACCCAGCATCTATTGCATGCATTCTTGCTGCATTGTCCCACTTCAAGAGTTAGCAACACAAAAGTAAAGGTGAGAGCAAATGAGATAGGGAGAATGGAAGGCAAAATAATCCTATGAGTAACCCCTCTCCTGTGAAAGAAATAGTAGCCTATCATCCAACTACTTTTTAAAAGTTCCACCTCTCAACTCTTTTTGCATTGGGAATTACGATCCCAGCTCAAGGACTGGGGATGTGGCTCACCAATGCAGAACATCTGAAGAACAGAAACCACAATAAGAAATGGAAAAAAAAACTTAAAAAAAAAATCTATCAATCAATTAAATAAACAAAACACCTCTTCTATGTCTTCTATAAGCAAAACCACACCCTTTATAAATAGCATCTAGTCTGATGCAGTTATGGAGTACAAAGTTGATATAGCCTTTGTATCTAACCATCCTTGTGGTGAATTCTACTCCACCATTTTAGTAGTCATGTAACTGTGGTATTTATTTAACACAGGAAAAAAAACCAGTTTACCATATGTAGAGAAAGGTAAAAAGAAATATTTGTCTTAAGGTTGAGTGAAGTGTAATAGACTAAATATTAGTGATTTTCCTCCAAATTGTGTTGCAACTCTAATCCCCATACGGGACTAGAAATGGGCATATGGGTTATGAATGTGGAAATCTCATAATATGGGATTAATATTTTACCAAGAGAAGCACAAGATAAGTGCTTTCTAGATTCTGGGACATTGTGTGAGAACATGGCGTGAAAGAAGGATCTCTTTCCACGTGGTAGATCTTTGTTCTCGAAGATTCCAGCCTCCAGAGTCATGAGCAATAAATGTCTCCCATTAGAGATGTTATCTTAGTTTGCATTGGTATTTCTGTGACTAAAGATCCTGACAACAGCAACTTAAGGGAGAAGGGTCTAATTGATTCACAATTCTAGGCTAGAGTCCATCACTGCAGGGAATTCAGTTTGGCAAAAACTTGAAGTAGGAAGTTGTACAACATCCACAGGCAGGAGCAAGGATCAATGAATAAATGTGTGCACACTAATGTCCAGCTTGATTTCTTTACTCTTAAACAATCTAGAATCCTCTGTCCAGAGCACAGCGAACCACTGTGGGCAGTATCTTCCTACGTCAATTAAAGTAATCAATATAATTTCCCATAGCCATACCCACAGGACAATCGAATCTACATAAATTTTAATCGAGATTGCCTTCTCATGTGGTTCTAGACTGTGCCAAGTTGACAGCACTAAGTGTCAGAGATGCCCAGGATTCAGTACTTTCTTGTAGTCAGCTGAACAGACGGGACACATATTGAGATTACTCAACATTCCAATGAGCTCACTTGGATTAAATGGAGAACAAATTCAATATTAGGCATCAATTTCTTTGTACGCCATGTCCTCATTGCCCATTATCAATTCTGTGTCATATTAGTGGTGCTTATAGCCATGTAATTGAGATTCCATTGATGCCAGAAGAGATGATAAAATGAACATTCACTAAATATTAAATGCCTTTAGAAATGGTGATAGAGTAATGTTATTTTGTTAAGAGTGTATCTTGCCCACTTGACACAAGTTTGAGTAATAGAATCTTAATGTGCCTTTTCTTATCAGAAGGATTGTCTATCCTAAAACAGACTGTGTTTGGGAAGAGTTGATTGTCTTTTTGCTTTCTTGGCCCAACTTTGAAATGATCACTCATTAATGGGAGGATAATCAGAATAGTGAGAGAATTGTATCATTCTTTAAATCACAGAAGTCCTGATACTTGTTTAGGAAGACAGGGACAGATGCAGAAAGAAAGAAAGAAAGAAAGAAAGAAAGAAAGAAAGAAAGAAAGAAAGAAAGAAAGAAAGAAAGAAAGAAAGAAAAACTTGTGCCTTTAGATTAATTTATATATATCACATGCTTTTGAATAATGTAAGTGTCCTTGTCCTTCTAGATGAATTTGTTAATTCATTTGGTTGAATCTGATATGCATATATCTTCCTTAAAGAAGAGCAATGGGATCATTTGCAAGGGATACAATCGAGTTCTGAGACTCACATTTGTTTTAATTTCTGGTGATAAACTGCAGCAACTGGGAAAAATGTCCTATCTTCATTTCCTAGAGTTAGCTTGCTATTCGCCAGCCTAATGTTGATTTACTATGGGTGGAGGAGGAAGGAGTGGAATGGGAAATGTTCTTGTGGAAAGCTAAAACTTAGACAGAGAAAAGGGGGAAACAGTTTTGTGAGATAGCCATCAGTTTCTGATGACTCTTAGAAATACTATTCTTTCAAAGATGAGCTACTGTTCAATCAGCTGCATCAATGTAGGAGAGAGGGGCCTGGGGAGGTGCATCTTCACTGACCCCTTGGATTCTATGACTTTGACGAATGACTTATGGTTTATTGGTCTTGGGGAAGGGTGGTATCAGATGATAAGGATAACAGACATCTCTAGACCCAGCCCCTTCTTCTTTAACTATTTTCTACTGAGTACAAAATGAGCGAGGAAATGCACTCACATAATAACTCACATATACAAATATTTTTTGACTGTTTGCTATCATTTTGGAACTAAATTTAGTATTATATATGAAGATGGGTGGCTTCATTGGATCTGTATGTATCTCCTAGTTTCCTATGATAATGCAGATATATGTCCCAAAAGAATCAGTGTGCTTAGAGCTATGACTGAAATCAGACTTTTTAAAATCACAGCTTGAATTGGAAGATATGGGTCAACAGATTTGACTAAGAACTTTCAAGAGAAAAATATAAAGGAAGCAGATTAGTGTGGAAAGAAGCAGAACAAAAAAAAAAAATGCGAATTCTGCTAAGTCTAAGTCTAACTTCACTTTCACTTCCAAGAGAAGCTGTAGACTGTGAACAACCTTCCAGCTCTTACCCTCTTCAGTCAGGAATCTAGGCCTTCATGTCCTTAAATCAATTGCTCAATGGAGAGTACTCCCCTCTCAATTATTCTTGGGACCCTATTACCCAAAGATAATTCTCTGAGAAAGATTTTAGCAGCCAAGCTCACCACAGCTAGGGGATATGTTCACTGATTCAGTGAAAGGTAGAAACACTTGGAAAGAGAATATTAATGAGAAATTAACTAGATTAGAAAGGCTCATGCAATGTTTGCAGATGATTATCCTGATTCTCTTTTTAAACCTTTTAATTAATTAATCAGCTAACTAATTAACAGCCCGATAAAAGCACCCCCTACTTCCCCTCTTCCATGTCCACCCTCACACCCCCTTCCCCATTCCCTTTTCCTCAGAGAAGGGGAGGTCTGCTCATGGCTACCAGCCCATCCTGGTACAGTCGCAGCAGGATTAAGTGCATCCTCTCCCACTGAGACCAGACAAGGCAACCCCAAAATGGGAAAGGGATCCAAAGACAGGAAACAGGAGTCAGAGACAGCCCCTGCTATCCTTAAGGGACCCATATGATGAACAAGTTGCACGTCTGTTACATCTGTATAGGGGGCCTAAGTCCAGCCCATGGATGTTGTTTGGTTGGTGGTTCAGTCTCTGTGAGTTCCATAAACTCAGGTTAGTTTACTGTGTAGATCTTGTCCTTGATGCCCCTGGCTTCCTTAGTCCTTCCCCTACTCTTCTACAAGACTTTCTGAGATCTACCCATTGTTTGACTGTGGGTCTCTGCATCTATTTTCATCAGCTGCTGACTGAAGCCTTGCCGAAGATAGTTATGCTAGGCTTCTGCTGCAATCATAGCAGAGTAGCATTAATAGTGTCAGGGGTTGGCTCTTTCCCATGGGCTAGGTATCAAGTTGGGCCAGTCACTGACAAGACTTAGCACTCTGTGGGCAGCCCTACTTCTCTAGACTAGTGTTCTTGAACAGTATAAGGGTTTAGAAATCAAGTCAAGTAGATTGATGATGGCAGGGATTAGGTATAGTGTCTATTCCATGACCTTGAGTTTTTCACCTCAATTGGGAACTTGAGAGCTCACTTTCAGTTCTATTCTGCATTCCCCCTTTCTCATTTGATCCCTCGCTCTCATGCAAATGTATGTATGCAAACACTTATATACAGATGTATATAGAGAGAATATTTATGTGTATCTTCATACTATCTATCTCTCGCAACTGTTATATGTAAATAATGTTCTAAGAATGGAGTAAGGTCAAACATTAAGGAAGCAAGCCACCTTTTAACCTGGGAGAAAAGCCTTTCTTGAGCTACACTCATGGTGATAGCTTTTTGTTGGGACCCAGGAAGGAATCTATAAGTTTGAGAGTCAAGCAGTTTCTGAAAGATACAAATAGATTTTTGCTTAATAGAGGATTTGGTTTGCAATTGAGGTGTGTCTTCATAAAACATTTTCCCAAAGGTATTCCACAATATCCAGTTATATTTTCATTTCGATTTGACACATCGTGGAACACAATGGTTTATAGGTCTTCTAGGGGAATGGGGTAACCTTGAGCTAGTAGCATCTCTAATTGGTTCCAGCTTTCAATTTCTTGTAATATAGTTCTTTAGAGCTTATTTAATTCTGGTTGGTAATAAATTAAAGTCATGTTTAAGAGTACTTATCTGATTCACTGCCCACTCAAATATCTACTTTTTAAGATTACAGTGAAATGAAGCAAGGTTTCTTTGGAAGTTTTCCTCAGTATCTGTTTCTATGGTTTCCTTATTAATTTTAAATCCCAGATTATAGCATTTGGCTTAAAGGTTGAGGAAGTGAGTAGTCAGTTATTTAATTATGTTCCTAATTTATTACTTGAGATGGTCATATTTCATGTTTTTTTTCTAATGATCTTGCCAATGTCTTCTCATAATGCATTTTTAATCATTAGCTTAAAATCTGTTGCATTTGAAAACAAAAGAAGAGAAAGGGAAATTTCTGTGACCTCCATGATTGCCTTCTGTATTTCCTTGTCCTTTCTTTTCTTGTGAACATGTCTAAACATGCTTGTGTATATGACATTTAATTTGGAGAATGCAGTTATATTATCTAAGTTTCATGTTTATCTCCAATTTTTGGTCTATAGATAGCCATAAAGAAGAAAAATGTAGAGGGAGAGACAAAAGAATTCTCAGCTCCCACCTTTCCTTTCCCCCCTCCCTCCTTCACTTCACCCTTCTTCCCTCCCACCCCTCCACATACTTCATATATGACAGTGATAATATGACCTGCTTAAAATTATAACTGGAGCTTGGTTTCAAAATCATGTACTTCTTCTCTTCCAAACATGGCTTAGAGGTCTATGCAGAAGAGGTGGAAAGATTGTAAGAACCACAGGGGGTAGACGACTCTAAGGAAAGAGTGTCTTCCAGACACAACAGGACTGACATACATAGGAATGCACAGAGATGTGGTAAACACACACAAGACCAGTACAGCTTCATTGAACATGAAGTCCCATCACTGAGAGAAGAAAGTAGACACAGGCTCTCATCCCTAGCCAGGAATTTATTTGTAGCTGATACCTGATGGTAAATTCAAAATTAGTTTTCTCCAATGGAGTGCCACTGGGTTTATCAATCATACTCCAGAACATATCTTATGCCCAGAAGTTACTGGCTAACACAAAACTAATACAAAGCAAGCTCCAGTTTTTTGTTTGGGGGTACTTGTATTTTAACATCTTTTCTTACTAGTTTTCTGTTTCATTTGGTTTTTGTTTGTAAGTGTGTGTGTGTGTGTGTGTGTGTGTGTGTGCGCGCGCGCGCGCGTGCGCGTATGTGTGTTTAAATAAAGAGAGAGAACATAACATTAAGAAGGTAAGTAGATGAGCGATCAGGGGATGGGGAGGAACAAAGCATAATTAAAGTGGATTGTTTGAAAAACATTTTAAATAAGAAAATTTAACCTTAAAAAAATCTTTTGCAAAAAAACTGAAATAGGAAGCACTGTCATTTAATGTCTTTTTGAATTTTGTTACTCTTACGAATTTGTTCCTGAAACAAGAGAATTCATGAGGTCTTAGTCAAATATAAACGAGACAAACAGAGTTAGGAAAATATTCCTCTATTTGAATAAGTTCTATCCTGTCATTTCCATGTTTCCAAAAGAAATGAGTAATGTTTTTCAACCCTGTTTATCTGTAGAAAAAGTAGGAGGTTTGAAGCAAGCATTTGAGTAATGGGCGAGAGACAGTGGGAAGAATCTTACAAAGCAGTTCAGGGTTGAACTAATTATGTATTATGGGAAACCCTGATTGACCTAATTAGATATCCGCTTATGTCCATTTCACTAGCATTGTTGAGATGCAGCACTACAGCTTCTCCAGCACTAATTATTTCTTTGTTGTTCCTATTACATGAAATCAGGATAAGCCTTCTGTTGCCCTGCCCATTTTGCTCTCTACATTTTGATTTAAAATAGAAAAAACACATGAGTTTTTAAAATTTTCTCCTCCAGTTAATAATGTTATCCTACAGTCATTCACCAGTGTCGGTCTCGCCATTTAGAGATTCACAGCCATGCACAATTCTTCTTTCATCTTAGTCTTTTCTTCCACTCTCTCTCAGTGGGTTAGATGATGTTATGGCCCTCTCCTGATCTCCTCACTCTCACCAACCATTTGAGGTGGTCCTGTGACACAGTCGATACCAATAGTTCCCGAACTTGCCAGGATGAGCACATAGATATCTCTGCCCTCCTTCCCAGACTATACAATGCTATCTTATTAAGAGAATAAGGATTTCTGCTTCTGAATTTTGATTTATAAGTAGATATAAGCTGAACAGTCAAATGGAAAGACATTTTCTTCCTCATATTTGATATGTAAAAGACAACATGTCAGGAGCTAAACCAGCTGTGCTTTCTATTTCCCCTAGTTAATATTCCCACAACAATTCAGAGAAAGGCAGTCCCATCGACCCCGTTTTGCACTTAAGAAGCTGAGACATTTGAAATATCAAGTCGTTTGGTGAAGACCGCAGGCTTGTTATAATGGCTGCTAGTCTGCCTCAAAGTCAGTGGCTTCATCTGGAGCATCCTAGCCGCTGCACAGTCTCTGTAGGTCCTCAAGAGAGCCAAGGGAAATTCCACAGTCCACAGTCAACTCATGTGTTGTCATGGAGGAATGAGAGGAAAGTGTGGGAAAGATACGAGGAGCACCATGAGTCAGAGGGCCTGTCAGTGTCCAGAGAGAAACGTAAACATCTTGAGCAGTGATGGGACAAATTTGCCTCCTGTCCTACTAAACAGAAACATGAAAAGATGTCCATCATCCCAAGTATACAACTTGAGACAGTCTGGGGACATCGTGTGACCATCAGAGTAGGGCCTGATGCTGGGGAGAATGAAGTAAAATAAACCTTACTTGGTACCTAGTTGTTTGGTATGTTCTTACAGTCATTTTGTTCCTCTTTCTATTTCATTATGATACAGCAACAAATAGCGAAGTATTTTAGTTAAAATAAATAAATAAATAAATAAATAAATAAATAAAGGCTTCACAATCAAGCAGACCTGTAATGTAAAAACTGTACCAAGGTAAGTGTCCCACATACTTAATCTTACTAATTTTTTTTATTACAGACAAATTTAATTCTTGAGATATTTTTTAGATGCTTTACTCAGGAACACAACAGATTTAAAAATAAAACTTTCTCTCTGCCTCTGAAAGGAAACCAGAGAATCCTGTAACGCTTTTAAAAGAAGTCACATTTAAAGGGATTTTATGCTGTTATTGGGAAAAATGTAAAAATCATAGACACATGGGTTCCAACTCAACTCAACTTTTCACCTGATATATAATACCTTGCAGTTCTTTTAACACTCTGAACTGAAGTTTCTTTAGCTATCACATTGGAATGAGTCTTGTGAAGCTCAAATGGCTTTGTGTGTGAAATGCACCCTATTATTCTACTCAAGATATATACAATGTAAGTTTTTTCCATT
Organism: Mus pahari; assembly: GCF_900095145.1. NCBI lineage: Eukaryota > Metazoa > Chordata > Mammalia > Rodentia > Muridae > Mus > Mus pahari. The sequence continues at coordinate 20,206,094 of NC_034606.1, forward strand.
CTATAATCTCCTTTCTTTCTTTCGTTTTTTTGTTTGTTTGTTTGTTTGTTTGTTTGTTTTTTTTGGTTTTTGGTTTTTTGAGACAGGGTTTCTCTGTGTAGCCCTGGCTGTCCTGGAACTCACTTTGTAGACCAGACTGGCCTCGAATTCAGAAATCTGCCTACCTCTGCCTCCCAAGTCCTGGGATTAAAGGCGTGCGCCACCATGTCTGGCTCATTCTATGATCTCTTAACTATACTATTCTCACTTGTTAAGTTGAGATCACATTTATTTTTGAGACTGATTGTTCATTGAGAGAAAATATGTGAACAAGTAACCATTTGTTCTTACAGACCCTCAATAAATGCCTGTCTTCTCCTTTTTTTACTTGGATTCGTAAAGCTACAAATGGCTGTGTGTCTTCATAAATACTTTTTGTTTTCAATTGTTTAAACATTCCTAATATAGGTATATCTGAACAAAACTCATCTTCCCCTTCCATTCCTCCTCTAGTCCCCTCCCCCATCATATTTCATGTCCTCTGCTCTAGTTTTGGTCCACCGAGTGCACTTAATGATTCCTCTATGTGCATGGGTGGAGGATAATCTACTAAAGCTCGGGGGGGGGGGGGAGGCTTCTCAAAAAATACCTATCTGAGGAAAACCGAGTCTCTCTCACCCAGTAGCCATCCATTGCTTATAACTCCTCAGGACTTCATGTTCCTCCTTCATCTGTACTGTGATTGGGATGGGTTTGGTTTTGTGCGGGTCTTAGACATGCAGTCAGAGCCACTGTGCATTCATGTGTGCCACATTCCTGTCATGTATGGAAATGATTGTTTAGTTACAGGTATCTAACACGTCTGACTCTTCCAGTCTCTCTATACCCTCTTCCATGATGCTACCTGAGCTTTGAGGGCAGAGACTATGAAAAGGATATCCAGTTGGGAGCTTAGGCCTCCACTGTTTCTGATTCCCTGGACACTGGTCAGTTGTAGTTCTTTATATTTTAATCATATACTTAAAAAAGTAGTTTCTCTCATGAGGGCTGAGAGATTCATTGATGTGTGTGTGTGTGTATAAAGGTTGCTATATTGCTTATTAGAAAACACACTCTATATGTGAATAATTACATTCTTGACTCAAAATATATCATGACTTCCCATTTTTCCAGGAAAGATATTATCACAGCTATATGGTATTTTGTTGAAGATACCATATACTTTGGCTGCAGGACATAGAGAAACCAACTTCTAACCAACCATAATATTTCCTATTTGCTGGGTTGCTTCCACAGTGCTCTGCCAGGTAAGATGTTCTCACAGGTGCAATCGTGGCATCACTCCTTTGGAGTAGGAAACCACTTTCTGATTGTATCTGAGGCCTTTTCAGTGTGAGGAAATTCCATGACTGCTACTGTAATCCTGATCAACAGGGCTGGACAGGGTATGAAGCCTAGAGTAGAACCTGCTCTTGTTAATATAGCAATGCTAAATGATCATGTTATCAACCCTCCATCTAAATGTTTAGGTTTACACTCATAGACCTGAACTGTACAACTTTTATCAGAAAGGCATATTTTTTTTGCAATGAGAAGCAATCAATACAGAGATACATATCTGGTCAAAGTGCCGAAACTGAGTTCTCAGGCCTAAATCAAACATCTTTATCAATCTTTTCTCACCCTACCAAGAATCAAGAAACAGGAAGGGAGAGGAGGAAGATAGAATCAAAGATTAGGGAGAAGGAGGGGAGTGTGCCATAAAATGCTGTCTTTTACATATGATACTGCTATCACACTCATTAACCCATAGCATTTATGCTTACCTCAAATGACCTGCATAAGATCAAGGCAACCAAATTTCTACTGTAAATAAGGAGCCCTACTCTGCAGGCCCTACTCCGTATTGAGGAGCTATTATAGGCACGTCCAGTAGTTTGAATGAATATGACCACCATAGGCCCACAGGGACTTGCACTATTAGGAGGTGTGATCTTGTTGGAGAAGGTGTGTCTTTGTTGGAGGAAGTAAGTCACTGGGTGTACTGGATAGCTTTGTGTCAACTTGACACAGCTATAGTTATCACAGAGAAAGGAGCTTCGGTTGGGGAAGTGCCTTCATGAGATCCAGCTGTAAGGCATTTTCTCAATTAGTGATCAAGTGGGGAGGGCCCCTTGTGGGTGGCTCCATCTCTGGGCTGGTAGTCTTGGGTTCTATAAGAGAGTAGACTGAGCAAGCCAGTGGAGGCAAGCCAGTAAAGAACATCCCTCCATGGCTTCTGCATTGATCAACAGCAGTATGGAAATGTAGGCTGAATAAACCCTTTCCTCCCCAACTTGCTTCTTGGTCATGATGTTTGT
>NC_034606.1:20209842-20245746 GCF_900095145.1 Mus pahari
ATCAGCTCCTGCTTTCTGACCTGCTTGAGTTCCAGTCCTGCATCCTTTGGTGATCAACAGCAGTATGGAAATGTAGGCTGAATAAACCCTTTCCTCCCCAACTTGCTTCTTGGTAATGATGTTTGTGCAGGAATAGAAACCCTGACTAAGACACTGGGAGTAGGCTTTGAGGTCTCAGATGCTCAAGCCAAGCCCACTATCACTCTATCTTCCAGATGTTATACTCTCACCTACCTCTTCCGCACTATGTCTGCGTATTCAGCCAAGCCTCCCATCATGATGAAAATGACCTTTGAACTTTAAGCCAGCCTCAGTTAAACACTTTCCTTTATCAGAGTTTTCATGGTCATGGTGTCTCTTCAAAGCAATAGAACCCCTAAAACAGAAGGTAATAGCTGCTGAGACATGGAGTTAGGTTTTACATATTCCAGTGGATGTCCCCCCTCTTATGGACAAATCAGCACCACCAATTGAACATATTAGGTTTTCACAATCATGGATGTGGAAGGGGAATGTGTTGGGAAAATAAGGGTAGAACTTTTCATATTTTGTTTTATATATGTATGAAATTCTCAAGCATTAATAAAACAAACCAGAATTACAACACAGTGCCATATGCTATATATTGAAACCTATCAAAACTTACAGATAGGATGGCATAATTATAGTCCCTCAATGGCTTGGTTAATATTGCAGAGAATGGCAGACCTAACAAGAAAAAGCCAGATGTCTTAGTTGTGTTGTGGAAAAAGCGACTTAGGGATTAAATATTTACTCATTTGTGACATAGAATTGTGTTGCATTGGACTCATGCTTTGTAGTTGACAGCCTGGTTATATAGAAACCTAAATTTTGCTGAAAAGTCATTTTCTACTCTAAGTCCCTTCTATTTTCATTTATTCTGGAATAATGAATAATGCAGTGTTCAATTATTTCTTTCTCTTCTTCTTTTTTTTCTCTTCTTCAATACTGGCGAAGAAAATCACCGTTTGAATAATATCCAACTGCAGTTCTCCGTAACGGATGTGGGTTGTGGTCCTGGTCAAAAGGCATAAACTTTCTAACCCACCCTGTGATTGTGTTATCTGTGGATTTTAAAGCATTGCTTTAAATGACCTCAGTCATCCATGTCAAGCCACCAGTGCGGCACAGTTTTATTCCCACTATCCTCACTCCTTGACTGCACCTGAATATGACTTTATTTTCCATTTGTTGGCCTGGAACATCCTCTCAGACTAGAAAGAAGACAGCTTTTGGCCACTTATAAGCACAATTCTGTTAGTTGTGAGTAATAATAGCATGGAGTCTGACTTTTTATAGTCAATTTCATTTCTACTTTGAGGAATAAATTCTTCATTACATTTGTAAGCAGTAGCAGAATAGCCTTTGGTAAGAGTTTGAGCATGAACAGAACTAGCAAGGATAATTGAAATCTACACATTTAAATCTAATTCTATATGGTCCATTTTCAAAGAGGTATTAGTCCCCTACAATATGAAAAACAGTATACTGATGCATATATGTTGAATTAAGTGTGTCAAGATCAGCTATTTAGATTGGTCTATGTACATTTAATATAATTTCAATTTTATACAGCTATGCAATTCAGCTGGTCATGGATAATGTCAATTTCTTTCTTGTTCTATTGTTATCTATGAAGTTTTAAAGCCTTAAATATTTTTAAATATTTTTGTTTAAATCGAAGCTAATTTTATGTTAGAAATTTCCGGTTAAATTTCCAAGACAAAAAACTAGAGAATGATGCTTGCAGTTTAGCCAGGCTGTCTTCCTTTAGGGCCAATTTAAAATTGACTGCATGATGGATAGATACTACTTCATCTTCTTCATGATTCTTGACCTGTGGTATTCACCCATTCTATGAATCTTTGATCCTGTTTGTAGCACTGTCTGGCAACTTGCTTCCAACCACCTCCATCAAAAAGGGCAATGGACGCCCCTTTGATGATTAGGGTATGTAAGAACACAACTTCCATCTTACCAGATTCTCTCTATGATTTTTGCTTTTTAGACGCTGGTGAACTAAACTTCTGGAAAGTTACATGTGGCAACGAACTGAGGTACACTTTTTATCAACAGACTTCTAGGAAATAGCTTTTGGAAAACAAATTTGACCACAAGCTCTTGAGGTTGGAAAAAGATCTATTCAAGACTTCAGAGGTGATTATGGACTGGTCATGTCTATAAATGTAGCCCATGAAGTCTTGGATGTAGAATGCCTGGCTAAGCTGGTCTGTGTTCCTGGCCCACAGAGGTCATGAGAGAGAAAACGCAGGTGCTTTTAACATGCTTACTGTCTGGTAATTTGCAACACACTAGTAGATAACCAATAGTATTAAATAACTCACAAACCTTTGTTTGAAGTCTCATCTTGCTCTACTCTAGTTTAATTACAAAACATCTCTATGTTACCACTTCTTGAGTTTACTCTTGAGCAGATCAGTAATAACTACTAAAATTGTGGCTGGAATAAGGAAGCATAAAGACTGATCCCAGATGACTAATGTCAGTGCCGCAGGATGAGCACTGGAGAAGATGCTGGTCATATGATAGACCAGGGGGGATTTTGATGCTTATATTACCCTTTTTCACATTCTGAAAATTTCTTATTTGTGACATGAGAATAGAAAAGAATAGCCAGCCTTTACTGATACCTATATTATATTAAATACTTTCTCTTTAACATTAATATTAGTCAGCATAATACTTAATTTGAATCCCCAAATTTCTGTGATAGAGATCAAATGAAGAATCTTAGAATAAATTATGTATATAAATTTAGAGAAAAAGGCCATGAATTCATGATAGAGCAAGGCAAGTAAGTACATTGTAGGGGTGAGAGAAGGAAAAGAAAGAAGGAAATGATGTAACTATATTTTAATTTCAAAAATAAAAATACAAAGAATATATTACCTAAGTAAGAGACACACAAATGTCCAAAATACCTATAAAAGAGTAGTGGTATTAGTAGCTTTTCAGTCCTGTACAAAAACACCTGAAATACTCTGAAAGGATAGAAGACATTTTGCCTCCATTTCAGAGGCTTCCAGCAATGGTTGCTTGTCCTTGTAACTCTGGCCTTGGACTATCTGAAATATTTTATATATATATATATATATATATATATATATATATATATATATATATATATACACATTCAGTATGTATTATAATATATATCAATATTATATGTAATATAATATTATATATATTACATAATTATATATATACTCAGTATGTATTATGATATATATCAATATCATAATACATATATATATATATATGCATACACACAAATGCGTGTGTGTGTCAGTGTGTGTGTGTGTGTGTGTGTGTGTGTGTGTGTGCGCGCGCGTGCGTGCATGTGCGCCCACACACACCTGCAGCAGTGTTTTATCTTCCTCTCGCCTACCTCCTGGAGCTCCTTCCAGCAGGCACCAGGATCAAAGTCTGGCAGCTAGCCAAACCTTCAACACCCGGCCTACAGGGAACACTTAAGCACTTTTATGGTTTGAATCTTGCACCACAAATAATCAGAAAAGTACAAGTTAAAAATAACAATGACACACCACTTTGCATTTATTAGGAAAATTAATTACATAAAAAATTCTGTGGACTGGGGACGTAGTCATTTGATAAGGAGCTTGCCTGGCATGTTCAAAAGCCTTGGCTTGGTCCTCATTACTTCATCGACCAGATGAGGAGAGTGCAGAAGTATTATTCCAGAACCTGGAAGGTTAAGGCAGGAAATCAGAAGTTCTGATCATCCTCAGCTACATAAACAAGTTTAGGGCCAGACTGGTCTACATGACAATTTCCCAACTTCTAAGAAATAATAATAGTATGGATGTTCTCCAAAGATTAAAAGTAGAACTACCATATAATCCAACAAGCACACACAAAGACTAGAAACAGGATCTTGACATGATTTTAGCCCTCATATTTTCATTGAATACTATCCATAATAGCTGAGATGTGTATGTAACCTAAATGCCACAAAGAAACTACTATATAGATATATTAACATAGTTTTCAGCTTCATAGAAGACAGACATCCTTCTACATACAACAGTTTGAATAACCCAAGGATGTAAAATATGAAAATTATAGATTTATAAATTTTGTAGGATTCTACTTGTGTAGAGTATTTAAATGGTCACACTGAAAGCAGCTGTATGTAAGTACTGTGGTCTCAAACTTTCCTATGCTGTGACCCTTCATTACAGTCCCTCCTGTTGTGGTGACCTCCAACCATAAAACTATATTCATTGCTACTTCATAACTGTAATGGTGCTACTGTTATGAATACATATATCATAAATATCTGTTTTCAAATGATTTTAGGAAACTTTCATGGAAGAGTCATTTGTCCCCCGAAATGAACACAGCTTATAGGTTGAGAACCACTGAGTTAGTGGTTGCCAGCGGTAGGTATGAAGAGAGGGGGAATAGAGATGCTATACAGGGTAGAAAGTTTCAGGTGGGCAAAACAGGTTACTGCCAGAGTCCTGTTCCATAACACTGACCCAGTAGTTAATAATTGTGTATTGTATACTTAAAATCTCAACTATTGGGACAGATCTACCTCAGTCCTTCTGATACATTTCTAAGAGTATATTATCAAGCAAATTACTCTTGGTAGTATTGTCATTTAATCATGCTAAGGAAAACCGTTTTGACCGGAAGACGAGATATAATGACAATTACCCATTTACCCCCCAGAGTCATTGAGTTAGAGCTTAGGAGGATGGAGTACACTATCCAGTTATCATGAAAGGGAATTTCTTGATTGGAGTGAAACGTCAGGCTATCAGGCAAAGATTCCAGCAGATGGGCCAAGCTCCTAAGGGTGTGGCCAGGTATGGAAAAGCTACAGGCAGGTGTCTGTTGCTTGGTAGACATTACTGCTGTTGCATTTTGTAAAGAAGAGAACGAGGACTTGAATCCTTGACAGATGTCAGGGATTGTCTTAACCAGAATTAGGGTTAAAGGCTTGTGAGAATGTGGAACACATTGCACCCTACAGAATTGTTATTAGGGGTAAAGGCTTGTGAGAATGTGGGACACATTGCACCCCACGAAATTGTTATTAATTAGGCTAACTTCACTTAAAATTAATTGAAAAAGGCAGTTCATACTTAGTAACAAACATTTCATGAATGTATCATTCTTGTGTGCTTGCAGTTTTCCACCAAAATACTGGAATAACATGAGATATAAAGGATCAGTGTCTGGGGAAAATATGCCCCAATTTCAACAATACTAGCAAATATTTTCAATGAATACTATCCATTATAGCTGAGATTTGTATGCAACCTAAATACCACAAGGAAACTACTTTATAGATGTATAAAGATATGTTTCAGCTTTATTAGAAGAAAGACATAAGACCTTAAAATAAACCTGACCATGTCTGCTAATTAGTTAAAAAATATAGAATGTCACTCATACTTAAATATTTCAATAGTACAAAATAACACTAAGGAAAATATTTAACCACAAATTCTCTTATAATCCTGTGATAAATTTTGTACATTTCTTAATAATCTCAGCACACACATTTTATCTAGTTCTTACCATGGCGTTTACCCTTTGCAATATGTGGCCTATTGATGTTGATGTATCATCAAAGAAAAGCTGCCTATGCGCTAGACAATTCGCTGTTACCAAAGTTTTTGTTTTCTGTCTGTCAGATGAAAATTGGGCATCCATGTAGTTTCTCGCATTACAGAGATCAAGACATTTTGTATGTGTCTAATGAACATTCTTACTTTCTGTCTTTAATCACATGTAATTTCCACTTAAGTAGGCAGAGTTCAGATGATTTCAGGTTAGACCCTAGGGAAAAACTATGCAACTGAAGTAAAATAAATAATGCACTCAGAGGCACCTTTGTGGATGATTTGTGACCGAGTCACAGGACACAGTGCATCTGTATTTTATATGGCTTGCATGTTTGCTTTAACATCACTACTGAATAAGTTATCCTTTGAACTGTTAACTATTAACCTTTCCCATATAAAATGAGCCTCTAGGTTGCTTTGTGTTTATTATCAAAAGTGTAGCTTTACCCATTGTTTTGAGCAGGTAATATATAACCTTTTCCAAAATTCAAATTAAAAAGTAGGCTAAATCTAACTTTCTTTCACTTATACACCAGGCTATACACTTTTCCTCTCCAAACAATACAAAAGTAAATTATGTGCTGGGTGTGGTGGCACATTCCTTTAATCCCAGCATTCAAGAGACAGAGGCAGGTGGATTTCTGAGTTCGAGGCCAGCCTGGTCTACAAAGCGAGTTCCAGGACAGCCAGGGATACACAGAGAAACCCTGTCTCAAAAAAAAAAACAAAAAACAAAAAACAAAACAAAACAAAACAAAACAAAAAGTAAATTATGTGAAATCTTTCTAGAGATTATTTTAGTACCTAAGTGATAACGTATAATACTTCTTATCCTGTACCTTAGTTTTTTTAATCAATCAATATATTCAGATTGTTCTATACCAACACCTGAGGGATATTTTTTCTATAACTGACCAGTATTTATTCTATAGCTATGTACTCAACACCATTGCTGTTTAGCTATTAATATGCAATAAAGGTACTATGATTGTTTTACTTATAGTTGCTTTTAGAATTTCATTTCTTGCAATGTCATGTAAACTAGCATGGGCCATATTCTAACAGGAAAGGTAACATAGCCAGGCAGTGGTGGAGCATGCCTTTAATCCTAGCACTCAGTAGGCAGAGGCAGGAGGACCTCTCTAAGTTCAAGGCCAGTGTGATTTGCAGATCAAACTTTAGCGCAGCCAGGGATGTACACAAAGATACCCTGTCTTATGGGGAGGCAGGGAAGTGAAAGAGAGAGAGAGGAAAGAGAGAGAAAGAGGGAGAGGGCAAAGGAAAGGAAAGGTAACCAATTAACAGTCTTGGATAAATGTGATTTTTCTCCTTTAAAATAAACTTTTTTGGTTTCAATTATAACTAAGATTTTCTTAGAGAAGGTAGAGGCACAATCCATACCTGAGCAGAATTTCTGTGCTTGAATGTAATTTATAACATTAATAATTGTATTTGTTTGTAATTGCTGCTATGAATCAAAATCATCTTAGAAAAAAATCAAGACCAATAAAATAAAAAGATAAAAATTAAACAATGGAAGTCCTTAAGTTTTTACTTTATTGCTCTTAGGTAGAGATGGTTAGTGCTATTTTATTGCTATTTTGTTTTCCCAAGCAATTCGTTTGTTCAGATAGGGCTGGCTGTTGCCAGTAAACTAATTCAAATGAAAACCAGTATTAGTTTTTGTGGAAGCATTATTTTATGGCAAGATGATATGAGTTTGCAATATGGCAGTTTAACTGAGTAAGACTGTGATGTTTTCAAGTGACATATTCGCTGGGAACACCAATAAAATATGGAGTTGAGCTGCTCCTGATGCCATAATCAGGCTGCACTCTGTTAACAGAGAAGGGAAGACTTCCTCCTTTCTCAATCTCTTCCAACATTTCCATGAAACTTGTACAAATATGTATCCATTCACGTTACGTTTTCCTGTGTAGTGATCATTCGCATCACTTCCCTGGGGCTTTACACCTTAACGTATCACACACTTTGTACGGAAATGTTTCATAGCAACCTAACATCACTGCCAAATAGAGCATTTCAATTTCTTACTTACATTTGGTGATGAGTGGAGTTGTTTCCTGCATTGTCATTTCCTACTAACACCTTTTAAAAAGATTATATTAGTATACTCTGAATTGTTATACCATGGAGTTTGTTTCTTTCTCCCAAAATGTACCATTTGAAATACATCCTAAAACTAAGTAAACTTTTACAAATAAATGCTATGGACAAATCATTCATTTCCACTTAAAATTCATATACTTATATGAATTTATATTATAGGACTATATGTCCTATAATATATGATAGTAACACACTGATGAAATGGCAGCAGGATGCAGTAGGTCCTTGGGTACAAAAACCTGCTCATGAGGAAGGAGCCTTTATGGATGAGGTTGGTGATTCATGAAGTCGACCCCAAAAGAGCCCCTTCTCTCTGCCATGGTAAATACAGTAGGAAGTTGGTACTATGCAACTTGAAGAGACCCCTCACTAGATCTAAACTTTGTTGGCACCCTGCTCTTGTACTTCTATTCAGTGGAACTTGAAGAAGTAAGTTTCTGTTGCTTATGTGTCATGTGGTCAGTGTAACACGCTTACAGCAGCCTGGAATGACTAAGGTGCTAGGGTAACTAAGAAGAAACAAATCAGTAACGGCTCGGCAGTCTCTTCAAGAGCATGTTTACTCATTGAATCAGCAGTGCATTATGCGTTAGTGCCATGTTTTAGTCACCGTACTGGTAACAAACAGACACATAAGACATAGTCACCTCCTTTGAGCGGACATGGACAGTAGTCATAGTCTATAAAAACAAATGAATTGTCAGGATTCCTCCAGAAATATTAGCAAAGCACTGGGGACAGAGGTTTATTCCAGGTTATGATTCAGATTTTCTCATGTTAAAATTAATGTCCTTTTTATATTGATGACATATTTTCAGTCATACTAGGGAAGAAAAACAGAAACTGAGAGCAAAACCTTGGTTGTTGTCTTCAGTCAACAAAATATTTACCAAATGACTCATCTTGTCTTTGGGTCATATGTTAGGAATAAATTACAGCTTTCAGAGGACAAAAAGTCATTGTGTAGTTTGTAATGCATCTATAATAATCTAGATGGTTTCGTGTGTTTTGCATCCACCTCTGTTGAATCTAGAGTGTCATGACGTGTATACACAGGTGTAATCAGTTTGATTTTGCTATGGTGGTTTCATGAGGATGATTCTACCTGGTTTTACCAAGAAAATAATAGGTGTACACTAGAAAGAAGACATGGTAAACATCAAGAACGTAGGTCTGCTTGCCAAGACAGTGATGGAGAGTGACCTGCAACTTTACAAGATCTTTTCAGGGCAAAGTATAATGAATACTTCAGTTTAGTTCAGCAATCTTCCACTATTATGTGAGGCAGAAGGAGAGTGTTCATGAAGATGAGGCTGTGGGCCTTCAGGTTGAATGATATGTAACAGCAAAGCAGAGGTTGGATATGAAAAATCAATGAAGAATCTGAAAAGCTAGAGGCAGTGTATAGTCTAAAGATAGGTGCAATCACTGAATTATTAAGACACTGATAGTGTCTTTTGAAGGTTGGTGCTTTTTGAGAAGAGTCATTCTCCAAATGTGATTTCTTTAACCCTCACATCAAGATTATATCGAATATTGATGCTGTCTCCCATAACCATTCTATTCTTCCCTCTTTAGACATCCATCAAAGGATTAGGTGGCCTCATTCCATACTTTAGCCAACTGGATTATTCGAGGACCACTTTTCATACCTCTTAGTTCATTGGTAGGCAAAGACAGTTGCTTGGGGTGGGGGATGGAGGGAATTGAGCTGAACATTGGATAGGAGAATTTTGATAACTGAAGAGCCAATCACGGAATTTTAGAATGAGGAATTAGGAACATATGGGGTTTATTCAGGGACTCTGAGCAAATATTTAACTACAAAATATTATACTGTCTTCTCCCAAGGCTGCCTTGGTGGTTAAATTCAATTCTTACATTCAGCAAATAATCACTGAACAGTGTCTAGCAATGCACAAAGTAATAGACAAGCTTCAAAGTAACTTTCTTTAGGCTCATAGTCCCTACTGTAAAGATAAACCCACTGATTTCAGAAATATGAGTTCCTAAGAAATAATCTAACACAAAGCATTTGTTCTCAAGTGCAGCAGCTGAAATTGATACCACTTAAGCACAGTAAACCAGCTGTATGTACAGGGGAAAGAAAGGACAGGCTGTAAGATTCATTTAAACCTTCATGTTTTAAAACCCTTCTCTACCAAAGTGACAGGGTGAGCATGAGAAGCTGTATGTGGGATGCCAGTAAATTGTGTATGGAAAGCTCCAGACACATAATAGATACTCAATACATTTGTTTCTCATGGTTTCTCTCACCTTTGTCTACAACAGATTAGTAATTACATGGCAAAGTTAGGAGTAAGAATGTATACCATCTTGACCATCTCACCACAAGAACTTCCTTCTGTACAGTGCACAGGCCCACGGTTAGAAATCCCATCAGCACTGACATCAAAGGCAACCACCACACACTTTTCTCATTTTGACCTGTCCATGTACCAACCTCTTTTTCTTAAAAACCACAGACACTTTCTTTGTAAACTCCACCATCCAGGAATGGGGTTTTCCTCCTTTCCGTCTACCAAATCTTCTTGGTCCTTCATTTATTCATACAGACAATGACTCTAAATTGGGTGAACTAGGCATCATCAAGAGTGTCAGATCACAGAAGTAAGAGAATGGCCCTGATATGAAGGACTCTAGCTGAGTCTAATTATCGTCTCCTCAATGTTCTCCAGGAAAGGTAAAAGGATAATGTGGCAATGAGGAATTCTGTATACTCGGAGATCAGTGTAATTTCAGCTCTGCACTTAGTGAGGGAGGTGGAAACAAATAAGACCCAATGGTTATATGTAATTTTAATTTTAATAATCCATCAACTCCAATTGTGCTCTCCATATATTTCTGCATGAGAGGCTGTCAACCGGTATGTGATGTAGTAGAAAAAATACTCCAAGGAAAGCAGACTCTGCCTCTTCCAAAAGATATCAACTGTCCATAGCTTGAATACCATGAACCCATCCCCACACAATACTAGAATGTTTATCATCTTGAGCTGCAGTTCTACTTCATGCATGTGAAATATGCTTACAGGTACAATAATACCATTAACGTTATCCAGTAACCTACTTCTTTCTGCTTATTTAAAAGCCCACTGTACAGGGGGAACAACGAGTGCCTGGTACTTCAAATCTTGCCAAGAACTAATGATTGGGGAACCCATGGGCTACTGAGGAAAGGTATTGTGATTAGTTTGCTAAATAGACATAATATCAAACTGCCCTCTAAATGTGCATCTCTCTACCCTTGGATTAGTGCATCATTCAGATCTCTTAAGAGATGTTTCTTTGTCAATTCAGAGATGCCCAACTGAATAAACTGCAGAGAACAGTCATCTATCTGTTGAGTGCTCAGCCACAAATGGAACATCTTTATCACACCCTTCCCCAAGGTCCAGGGATTATCATGAAGAAATGGGTGGAAAGATTGTAAGAGCCAGAGGTTGTGAAGACTATAGCAAAACAGTTTTGTTTATTTGTTTGTTGTTTAACAGTGCAGGACAAGATGCAGACATTTGTAGAATACTGAAAATACGTTATCAGAATAAGGTATAATCAAACTTCCTCATACCTCATTTGTCATACCAGGGTTATGTCTTGTCAGGAGACAGAGGCAGCCAAGCAAATATATACATCCCCAAGCAAATATATGCTACCTATTAGGTCGAGATGGGTACAAAGTATGTTGGAAAAGAGAAAAGAGAAAAAAATAACTCTCTTTGGCTCTTATTCACTTATCTTGGAGAAATGTAAGAAGGATTGTATAAGCCAGCAGTCCTCAGCCTGTTGGGCATGACCCCATATTAGATATTTACATTACAATTCATAGCTGTAGGAAAATTACAGTTATGAGGTAGCAAAGAAAATAATATTATAGTTGGGGAGCCAGCACAGCATGAGGAACTGTATTAAAGGGTTGTGGCATTAGGAAAGTCAAGAACCACTATTATATGCCACAATGTTTGTGATGAAACATTGAGGGTTTATAGGTGTCACTCAAGAAAAGGAAGAAGGGAAGCACTCTCCAGATATAGCACAAAATCTCTGGCTGCCATGGAGCTCACTCAGAAAGTCTAAATGGGGGAAAAAGGAATTTTATAGCCCAGACAGTGATGTCTACAATGCAATAAACTTACATCTATTGTATCTACCAATGTTACCTTATTTAATCAGATGTTTACTGAATGCCTTTCTAGCTAAGTGGTCTTCCCAAACAGAATTTTCACGAAGAACATCTATGAAAGAGGTTAACCATTTCCTTAAATTTGAAGCCCAAGACAAGCTTCCTTAGAAACAAGACTCTGAAGTCAGTGAAAAGAATGAAACGGAGTTTCTGGAAGAAAAAAGTAGGGGATAAGAGGAAGTCTGATAAAGGTTAAGTTGTTCTACAAGTACAAGGTACAGAGATGAGGAATTCTGTATACTCAAGGACCCGTGTAATTTCAGCACCGCATTTAGAAAGAGACATGGAAATGAGTAAGACCCAATGGTTTTATGTATATCATGGACATTTCCTGGTTTCTCTGAATCATCATTCTGAGTTTTTATGTATTTTCTTTCTTCAATAGAAATATAAGTATCTGAGGCTGGTGAGATGGCTCTGTAATTAAGAGTATTAGTTAATCTTCCAGAGGTCCAGGGTTCACTTCCCAACAGCCTCATGGAGGCTTACAAGTCCCTGTAACTCCAGTTTGAGGGGGATATGACACTCTTTTCTGGCCTCCATGGGAACTGGGTTTACACATGGTTTACAGAAATACATACAGGTAAAACAACAACAACAACAACAACAACAACAACAACACACACACACGTAATTATCATCATTATAACTATAGTAAGAAATAAAAATAACAATTTTTAAAAGAATACAATTCCCCTTACCTCAGGGATTGTATCCTGAATCTTTTATTTATTTTCTTTATTAATTTTCACCAACAAGCTTGGCAGAGCAGGAAACGATGTTAAGTCAATAGTTAATGGATTCATTAATTGACTAAGATAAGGAAACCTATATCTGAATTAATGTAATATCATCAGCCCACTCTGTGTTAGTAATAAGGCCACATAGTAAGTGAGGTAATAATAAAAGAGATTTACTTTGACTCACAGTTAATGTCTAAGGATGAAGGGTTATGTGTGATGAAGGTCTTGCTGGCAGTATCCCTAAGGTGGTACAGATTTCAGGGAGCATGGGATGAACTTTTATTACAGATCCTCTTTCCAGAGAACTATTTATTGGGAAAAATATTTCATTCTTTCATAAGGGTAGAGCCCCAGGGACCTCTTTGCATTACCATCTTATCATTTAAATTGAAGTTAAATTTCATCATATCTTAGTAGATAACGAGCCATATTTATGCCATGCATATGAATACTATGTTGTGACTGAACAATTCTAAACTATGTTTGTTTCTTTTTTAATTTTAACATGCACACAACAGAAGAGATTCTAATTTATCGGGGGGTAGGCACAGCTTGAGATCCTGGAGTTTTAAGGAGGTTGCAGATGCTGCAGTTCCTGCTGCTGAATTGGATTTCCTTTTCCAACTGGTAGGGATCCTTCCTTCTTTTTTCGCCTACTTTAGGAAAGTTCCAATCCCAGGGTTGTTTATGAACTGTGAAGCTGTCTTCAGAGATTTTTGAAGTGGACAAGCTTCATTGGGAGAGATGTCTCCTTGGCTGAGTACATACAGCTCCCTGGAGAGTGGTTTTGAATGCAAAAGCTCATTTTAATGCCCCTTGGATAGACATATTATTTGCCTTTAAGGGAATTTCTAAAACCATCATCCATTTTTCCTTGAACTTCCAAGCATTGAGCACCACCAGAAAATCCATTAGTCACAGCAGAATAGATAATAGAATGACAGATAAAGTCAGAGGGCTCTAAACATAGTATGCTATCAGTGCATGATTCGCTTTGGCCTATGCTGAATTTTCTTTGATCGGGAATTTTCAAGTTTGAGATTTGATTATGAGACAGTTTGTGAAGTCTTTGTATTTTTCTCCTTTTCTTTGTCCCTTTTCATATAATTGTTCCCATATAATGACAGTTTAAATATTCCTTGGGCAACACCAGCTTGGAGAATTAGAAAGCCACATTGTTTGGGATCAAGTGCATGGATTTATGCCATTCATTACTTTGAACAGTGTTTGGTCTCCATTCATCCTTGACGATACTGTGGCTGCAGCTCAGACTTCCCCATCACTCAGCAATAGAACCACATGGGTGTGCAATCCTCATACAGCTCCTTACCAACTGTGCCATTCTCTACACATCCATTTCCCATGTGCTGTGGCCACCCCTATTTTACATCCTACCTGTAAAATGAGAAACTTTAGTGTCCTATAATTAGAAAGCTGTTGCAACAATAAAACAAGGTATTTAAGTTTGTGGCACAGAGAAAATGTTCAGTGAATGCTAACTACTGTATACTGCTTTTCTGTATCACCATGAGTAAACTCCCATTTACTACAGCAGAGCTGAGTGAAACATGACATGGCAGTTGGCAGCTCGGGAATAATAAGGAATTGACTCAGAAGTACAACTGCTGTTTAGCATGGGTACTTTCAGACATAATAACCGCAAATGTGTCTCTGGGGTCCCATTCAAAGGGCTCTTAACCTCTCTGTAGGACTTTCTGTCAGGAGACTTTCTTCCTCACAAGTCAAGCGCCCTTGAACTTATCTAGACTTCTCTGAGTTTAGAGTCAGAGATGAGACTGCTATTCTGGGCTCATTTCCTTCTATGGCATCATCTCCCTCTCAAGGATGCTGATTTTAGGTTCTATTCTGCCTTGAACAAACCTGTTCAGCTACTCCATGGGTCAAAAGACCAGTCACATCTTGTGTTTTCTATATCCCAAGAAGTCAATGATTCCTTTACACAAAGGACAGTACAAGCTGAATACTTTGTCTAAATGATCTTCAAGTCAGCTCTTACAGTAATATTAACAAATTGATTCCATTCAGTGCCCCAATGCCTCTCAAATCAAACTGCAAGAATACTGTTTTAGTTACTATTTTTTTTACTGTGAAGAAACACCATGACTAAGGCAACACTGAACATACTTAATTGGAGACTTTTTTTTTTTTTTTTACAATTTCAGAGATTTAGTCTATTTTCACCACAGAGGGGAAGCAGATATACTTAGTGCTGGAACAGTAGCATTACATCCTGATCACAGGCAGCACACAGAGAGACAAAGTGTCACAGCGGGATGGGGGACCTGATGGCTTCTGAAACCCTAAAGGCTAACCCCAGTTACGTAATTCTTCCAGGGCCTTACCTCTACTCCTTTCCAAAAGTTCAACTAATTGACTAAGTATTCAAATATGTGAGTCTAAGACGACCGTTGTCATTCAAACCACTACAAATATATTTCCTACTTCACATTCCATTTAAGGCTAACTGTTGATCTCTGGCATTTATGAGACAGAATTCTAATTAGCTTAAACCATTTTTCAGGTGAGTGTTGGTCTTTGGTTTTAAGACAGACTTCCCTTCCTTAGTCCCTTTGATAATGCCCATGAACTTCAGTGTTCCCCTCAGATCTGAACTTGCTCTGTGGATAGTTTCTTGTAACTTGAATGACAACCTGTGTCCCCAGTGTGTTTCTAAAGTTTTCGGGTGTGTTATACCCTGGGGTACATTGTTAACTGACAAAAGAGAAGAAAAACACATGTGCTTTGGGAATGGAGGCATCAGGAGAACCAGTGCAGAACAGGCTGTTAGGAACACAAAACCTAGATCCAAGCATCACCTCTCAGAACACCATTCTTTTTGCCACACTCAGGGATGCTCTAAGTGCCAGGAGATAATTTTATAGAAAAATTCAAACTATTAAGAGTTCTTTGCTATGCTAAAGGCAAAACAAACGCAAGGTCCACAGCACTGAGGAAAGTTCTGAGGAGAGGGGGAAAGTAGAAATAGTCACTGGGATGGAGAAGACACACTGGACCTTGTTTCAAGCCATGTGAGCAAACTCTCACCCATTAGCAAGTCTGTGGCTACACTGACATTACCTAAGGCAGAACACAAGGCAGATGGTTGGGCAGGAGGGTTCAGAGCTATTTCAGAATCAAGAACAACATCCAGGAGACCTTGAGTTGCGTCATGGAAGCTGTCTGGACTCTAGTGCCTTCGTGCCAAATGCGGTTTCCAGAAAAAGGATCTCGCTTGGTATTTGGACATCGTCTGCAGCAAGTTGTAGCATAGCCTTAGTGCAGAGAAACTTTTTATTTGTGAAGAGCATATTATTTTGCTTAATTGTGGGCTTTGAAGGGATGGAAGAGAGCAGTGGAGCAAGCATGGGCTCTGAATTCAGAGAATCCTGGGTCTGAATCATGGCTCTATCCTCTACCAGCTGTAGGCCAGCGGTACTGGACTCAGTTTCTACATTCATGAACACAGAACATCTTTTAATCATGACCCATGTAGTAGGGAAGTTACTAGAATTAGATGTCAAGAACCTTGAATTGTTTTGATAGTTATATATTCTAGTTATCAGTAGTAATTATAAAGAAAGTACCTGACTTTTTAACATGGTGGCCCTTGATAAGTTAAATTTGACTTTGAGATTTTTTTTTCTATTGAGTCAAGATTGTGTTGCTAGTTAGTGTTGGGATTGGATTCTGATCTTGTGTTTGATCAGCTTACCAAGAGTCAGGTTTTTAAAACAAAAACAACAACAACAACAACAACAACAACAACAACAAAAACAACCCGACTCTTGCTTTCCCAGCAGCTATTAAATCATAGTTCCTAAACTGGTGGCTTCATTGTGTATTTAACTTTCTACATTCTATGCCAGGATTTTGATCGGAGCTTGCATGGATTTTGTGTACCCTTTCACAATTGCTGTGAGTTTGTATGTGTATCTTCCCCTGTGTCTCTGAAAAGCACGGTTTTCTTGAACCTCTCCACTCTTCTTCTGCCAAGATCCCCAGGACTTAGAGGATGGGCATGGTATGAATATCATTGAGTGTTGATTACTCTATAGTCTTTTTATCCAGCTGAGGGGACTCTGTGTTAACCACCATCTGCTGTAAGCAAAGTTTCATTGATAAGGGTTGAGGATTCAGGGGTGTACTGATGTTTGGGGGTGTACTGATGTTTGGGTCTGCTAAGTCAATAGGAGTCACTTCAATGCTATATTCATTTAACAGAATAATAGTATAAGGCCTATGACCTGCCCAGTCACACGTTTTTTGGTCTCATTAACAATGTCAAGTTCAGCTTTCAGCTCATGAAGCTGTGAAAGTGGTTGCTTACTCCATAACGTGGATGCCACTATTGCACCAATGGGCTTATGTTGTCAGGCTAGTCATTTTTATAGCTTACATGGTTCACAGATGGGTGAAGTTAAGGCTTATCTTTCTCCTCTGTCAGCACAGAGTACGTCCCTACAACAGGAATGCTAATCTGTAGAGATGAAGCTTGCAATTGAGTACCAGCTTGATGTCTCTAAGTTCCGAATCAAGTATGTGGTGTTCTTAGCAATGGGATCTTGCCTTGAAGTTATGGAAAGTAGCCAGGAGTATTGGCACTATGCCTCTAATACTTAAAAGTCTATGTGTCCCTATTGACCAATAATTTAAAAAGACGTTTTTATATTAGTACATTTCAATATGTCTTATTCAAATTCCCTTTAGTATATTATTTTTCCTCATATCCTCTCTTCTACCCTATACTTCCAGTCCAATTTAGTTCTCGTTTTCTTATTTATACTTAATTTCTTCATCTCAAATTTTGAGAAAAATATAAATATTACAATTTTTTCATTTTCTTTTCCTAGAACAAAACAAAACAAAACAAAACAAAACAAACAAACAAACAAAAAACACCAGAGCTTAGGATGAAGCAATAGTAGATTACTTGATTGGCAAATGTGAGACCCTGGATTCAATGACAGTTACTGCCGGAGTACCACAAAAACATCAGGTAAGAACTTTGGTGGGAAATACTTTGTAAATCAGGAAGGAGCACAAATGCAAGTTATGGTGACTTTTATAATTATTGTGCAGTAGAAATAGCTATTCTTTATGCTGGAACTACTGACATGATTGTGTTAACGGTGGTTTTAGTAGTCTAAGTGTCACCTTCAGGCTACTAGGAGTCTCGTTCCACCACTAGATGGAAGGATATTGTGCAACATTCCTGAGTTCTGACAAGTGGTTCTTGTCCTTTGGTACTCATGGCTACTCAGCGTGAGCAAAAAAAGATATTTAAGGAACAACTCTGAGCGTTTGTATGGAATCACCTTCCTAAGTAGACACAGAACAAATATTTGTAGTTACTGGCTTCAAATCTTCGGAAATATATTTTGAGTACATACTCTGAAAAAAACCACATAATTATACTTCTCTAATGAGATTCTATTCAATAATCACCATCCTCCTGAGAGACCTTATTAGGTTTGAGAAGCATAATGCACATATGACATGAGTGTCAGTATGCAGTTAAGACTTAGCATGTAGCCATGTTTCACCGTCTTCCTGTGCTTTCCTCTGTCTTCTGTTTTTCCTTTGTCATCCTTTCCTTTCCTTACTCCTCTTCATTTTTCTTTCTCTCCACCTATAGCATCCCATGCATCAGCTTCCTCAAACATATGCCACTGGCTTCATTGGAAGTGTTAAAAATGTAAACAATTATACCTGCTTTTCCCTGGTGTGATCTTTTGCCTCCCTGTGCATTTTAATTACCTGAACAGCCTAGTGATCCCTCTGTGTGCGAACTGAATCATTATGCTTGTGGCAGGTGGATCCTACACCTGATTTTTAAAAAAAGTATCAAGTGATTTTATTATGCATTCATGTTGAATAGACTTGGGAAGAAAAGAGGAAAACTAACCTAAAAATAAAATAAATGTGATATCTGGCTCAAAGGGTTGCAATTTTGTGGCTTGGCTACATCTTGCTTGTGTTCTGTTCATCAAATACTAAGTGTATTCTGAGAACCACAGAAATAGAAAAAGTGGGTTATATCTAGGTGCCACTGAAAAGAAGATTAATGGTCAAGAAATATTCATGCTTCTTGAAACATACTTGGAGTCATGGTCCTATACGGTCTTTCTCTTGGTAACTTAATAATGAGCAAACAGAGGAATCAAGTGATTGCTTACCCCTGTGTAAGAGCTAGCCAGTATTCAGATGCAAAACTGGAATCGTTGAGAATGTAGACTTCCCTTTTAATCAATGTGGTATAACCACTCTCCAAAGTGACAGATAATATTATAAAAATATATTAGAGCAATATATTGAGATATATGATTATCAATCTTAGTTGCATAAGGGGCATGTTTTTTTTAAAAACATCCTTTGCTCAAGTTTATATTTCAGATCAATTTAACTCGTATCTTAAGGACTCGGGTATTTGAAAACCATTCCAGATGATTATGCTTTATAATTAAGATAGATAGAAAAGAACTACAGGGTTCACAACGATTTAGGTGAAAGCCATTGAGAAAAGTAGCATCAATAAAGTGTTGGATAATTAAGTAGTGTGTGCTCACTTTTGTGAGTTTGACTTGCAGTAGGCAGAATAGTTCGAAACCAAGTTAACAGCTTCCTGGTTCCCAGGACTCCAAATCCATTGTCTCACTGAGGCAAATGCAGATGGAGGGAGGCTGTCAAATTTGAATGCATTCTTTATGTAATCCCAAGGAGTGACATGGGTCCTTACACCTAGAAAAAGAAGGTGAAAATAAGAGAGTAAGAGACATGTCATCATAAGGAAAACTTGTGTTGATGGTTTAGGCTTTGAAGATAGAAAATAGACTCTGGTTGTCAGGAAGGAAGTTAGGAAGTACATAGTCTCCCAGAGAATATCCTGTGGGCACGGCTTTGCCAACATCTTTATCCAGACCTACAGATCCCCACCTAAGCATTCTGCTCTGTAGAACTGTTTTTAGAAAATGACTTTCATTATCTAAGCCACTGTCCATGATAATTTGCTTCAGGAGGAAATTAATACAGTATCTTACCAGAAATAATTTAAGAAAGGTGTGCCAAAAATGAAAATTGACAGTAGCTGTTGATATACATAATATAATAGCTTGGAGAGGAACACATGGTCCTTGCCAGTCAGGATAAGAGAAGTGGCTATTGCAGGTGCTGGACCTAGGTCCCCTACACCTATGTGCAGCTTGGTCTTCATATTGGTTCCCTAACAATTGGAGCAGGGTATCTCTGGCTCTGGTGCCTGCACTGGATCCCCCCTTCCTCTAGCTGGAGTGCCTGTTTCGGCCTCAGTGGAAGAGGATGGGCTCAATTCTGCTGCAACTTGATGTCCTAGGGTGGGGTGGTACCCAAGAGGGACTTCCCCTTCTCTGAGAAGAAAGGGGGGGAGTATTGGGAGGAGGGGTTTGTAAGGGTGGAGCTTGGATAAGAGGAGGAAAGTGGACTGTGATCGGGATGTAAAGTGAATAAATAAACTAAAGGGAAAAATAAAAGAGAAATGGTTATAATAATAGAGGCAAATATGTTATAATTAAGAACAAACCAAGATTTTTGTGGGTTATATGTACTGATGATTCTTGTCTGCCCCTTTTCATATGTATCCCATAGTCTGAAGACCATTTGAACTTGTAATGAGTTTTCTGTCTTCTTTGAATGTAAGAAAAGAGAGAGTAATGTCATGGGGAAACTTAATACACAGAGAAATCGGATTCATATACTAGCTGTCCGGAAGAACAAATCTATTGATAATTACTGAAGTGTTTTAAAATGGTTGATTCTGTAGTTATGTACATAAAAGATTGAAGGAGGAAAATCTGGAGACAGTTCAGTCAGAAAATTATACTAATTCCTGAAGCTGGAGCCTAACTTACAGTCTGCTTGGAGGTGACCATGGGAGTGAAGAGAGTCAAATACAGGAAGCCTTATGAATAAAATCAAAGCTAATCCTGGGTGTTAGTGTCTGACATGATGAAAGAAAAGGCACTTAGTGGTGCATCTAACTGGATCAGGGATATTTGGAAGGGGAACGATTGTGAGGAGTGTAATTAGGTTAGGTGGTTTGATGTAATAAAGAAATTATCTATGAACAAAACTCATCTCCTCTTAACACTAGGTCAAAAAGACATTAAGAGCTATTTTAAAATGTCCATGCCTTGATTTGCAATGACTTGTGATTAGGGGTCATCAAGATGGAATAGAAAATCTGGGTTTGTTTTGTTTGTGATTGGAACTGGAATTTGAGCCTAAGAATATAGACTATGCTATTCCCTACCAACAATTTTTATCCTAGGGACCTTTCTATTTTTTATTTTGACACATAGACTCACTAAGTCTCCCCGGCTAACACTGAACTCACTTTGTAGCCAAGAATGGGCTTTAAGTTTCAATTCTTCTATGCCAAGCTCTGGAGTCATTAGGATTACAGGTGTGTACTACTAGGCTTGGCAATTATCAGGGGTCTTGAAGATGGAGTTTTTATGTGCTGTGAAATGGTAGAATATAACCTACACTCTTTGGATTGTAACTCATTATCCTGAACTGGAAATAGCAATGATGCACCCATTGTGTTAAGCTGTTGAGATGAACATGGAGAAGAGAGTATGGCATCTGAGATATGATCTGCTCATGGTATTTTCTGCTGTCCTTAGATTACTTCCTGTTGGAATGTTTCTTATTAAGACATCGTTTTAGACTTATCAAGAGTCTATGTGAGTGATGCTAAGTCACCAAACATTCACTGAACTGTCCTCAGGATATACTACCTTCTTCACTCAAATATCAGTAGTTCGTAGACAGTTTTGTCTTTGGCAAATCTTTCTGTACTGGAAATATTCAC
Organism: Mus pahari; assembly: GCF_900095145.1. NCBI lineage: Eukaryota > Metazoa > Chordata > Mammalia > Rodentia > Muridae > Mus > Mus pahari. Next base: position 20,231,430 of record NC_034606.1, read on the forward strand.
TCTCTTTGCTGTGCATGAAAAAAAGGTAAGACCTGTGCTGTGTCTAATACTGCCTGACGTCATACTTACTACAGACTCTCCAAACTGTACTTCTAAGGTACATTTCCCAGCTCTGGGTAGCTAGCATCATGGCTACATAAGGTTATGTGGCTTTTCTAGGGAGACTAAGCAAATCTGGGGCTCAGGAAGCAAACGACTCATGCAGACACTTCATTGTACCCTCAGTCCCCTCTCTGTCTTACTTTATTTCCCTTTATGGAGATGTGGTTGCAACTTGGCACCATGTTGCAGGCACAGTCATCTAGCAGAGTGTCCCTTAATCATGTCCTCAAATTTATACCATGAGATGGCCAGGCACCTTCACTGTTTGCATTCATTTGTAGAAAAGGAAGAAAACGTATAAACATGGTTTACTATACAAAATACAGTGATCAAGACTCACACAGAGATCGTCCAACTAAGCTTCTGTGGTTTTGTCTTCTGTCATGCAGATATGCACACTAAGCCCCAAAGCAAGTGACTCAAAGATACAAGTATTTAGGAGAAAAAGTGCTGTGTCTCATTCCAAGCCATTTCCTTTTCCTTATTTTCTTTGTATTCCCAGGCCTTGCTAGACTTTCTTTTTGAGACAGTCTATTATGACACTCCCTATTTTTAAAATGTGGCTTAGTCAATAGAGTTTACTTACAAATTCTTTGGAAATAATATAGTGTCAAGCCACACGCAAAGTGACACTCTTCTGGTCTTAAATTATGTTTTCCTCCCTGTTCCAGCTGCAGTGTTTTAGGTTTTAGAGAAATGTATTTATTCTGGAAGCATAGGCAAGATTGGTTTCTTTTACTATCTCCCCTTAGTAGTAAACAAATTCTGTTTCTTTTCCATGATGTAAGAGCTTATAGCAAAATGCTTCTCTGTATCATTCATGGATACCTATCTCCTGCTTGGAGAGGAAAATTTCACCCAGAGCTTCTAACACCCCACAAATAGCAGTTTGCGTTTGCTACTTAATGCTATTACTACTGGATTCAGGGACTGTGGAGTGATGATTCTTAGATTTGTAAGTTTTTCTTTCTTGAATACTGATGTAATCCCATTTCAGGAGTAATGTCTGATTTCCCTGGCTTAATCATAGAGACAAAGGTAAACTGATCTTCGGTATCACTACACAATCCAAGCATCGTGCTTAAGCGGTTTGGAGACATTAGATCTGGCCCACTGTGTGCCTTGTCCAAGCAGTGGATAGTAGTAGAGGTTCTAATAAATGGTGGTGGACATCACAGCAGTCTGAAGGAAAGGCTGTTAGTATTTAATAAAACAATGATAGTAAAAAATCAACGAGTAGTGGCGGTCAGCCAGAGTGAGATAATTGAAACATTGGGATTTAACGAGATGATGTCTATAATAGTCTTAAGTGTAGGGCTATGCTCCTTGTTAGCTCTCAATAAATGACATTTACTGTGAGTACCAAGGTCAGTGTAGGAGCAACAGCAAATTTGTAGAAGATGAGCAAATGATACCCAGGTTTTTCACTTTATATAGTGTTGCTTTCTAGAAATCTAAGTAGGTCCCATGTTAAAAAACAGGTGTGGTTAATAAGTGACCCTGATTCGTCAGATATTCAATGCATGCACCCAGATAAGGATGACTCTTTATTTCTATTTTTATTTACAGATGTCCAGAGTTAAACAGGAGTCTTAATTAATATGACTGAATATAAAGAAGGAGACTGTTTCCTTAAGTTTACTGAAATGAATCCAGACACCCTCTGATTTATGAAATCTAAATCAGCGTGAAAGAGTCCTAGGAATGTGGGTGTTTAACAACCATCCCAAGTGATTCTTAGAAACCGCTCGGATTCTTCTTATGAGATGTGGGAATATGGCCAGTGCAATCTGGAAGAGCTCACTTAAATCCATAAAGGCTGGGCGTTTCTACTAGTAAGGGAACTGCTTTGACCAGTCTCAGTTTCAGTGAGAGTTTGTACGTATTTGTAAAGGAGGGAGACATTTGAGTAATGCTAGTTAATAAAACTCACAATTCTGCAGGATGGTTTTAGGATGGTTGGACCAGAGGAGGATATATGAAGAGATGACCTCATATTATTTCTTACAGACATGTGATTCTATGAGACAGATGCAGATTTTATATACCACCCCAACCTCTACCCTTTAAAAAAACAAACAAACAAACAAAAAACAACCTTCATTTGTCAGAAGCCCCATGAATCAAGAAACCCCAACATTGAAGGAGAAATGTCAAACTGGAAGCCATTTTTGTTTTAGTCACAACACTTTTGTGGAAATATGACTTAAGCCTTTGTGTTTCAAAAGATGAGCTGGATTTCTCTGAGGGAGAGACTCACAAAATCCCAGGAAATGGAAGATTTACTTTGTATTAAATACTTGGAAAAAGAGAGAAGTCTCAATCCATTACTCATAACCAAATGCCAAGGGATGATGTTCCCCCTGTTATGACTTTTCCAGAAAGATGAACTGTCCTTGAATCTAACACATATCTCCATTCCATCTGGACCTCCTACATTTTGTCTAAGTTGTCTGTGTCATCTCTTCCAATTCATCCTATTTTTCCACTCCCGGAATAATCTTTCCATTTGCTCTTTTGCAAATAATCAATGTGAGTCCTAAACTTCCAATGGCTCCCAATATGGTTACAGTAAATTATACCAAAAGCTTCTACTACAGTGGTAACATTACATGGGGGTGGGCATACAACCTCATAAATCAGGACAGGCAGTATCTCAATCCAAAAGACCAACTTATTTACTTCATAGAGTTGCCATAATTCTTATTTAGAAGTAATAGAAGCCATCTTGGTTGAGAAGGAAACAGTAGTAATCCATGAAACTGAACACTAATTTGTAGGACTTGCTGTCTGTCTATGCCTGACATAGCAGAGGATCTATGCCCATGATACTCTGCTGCACCCTTTTCTCTGTAGACTTGTTCTACATTAACACCTTTGTGATTCCATTGACTACAAAAGGTTCACTTTAAGCAACTCAAAATGATTGAATCCTAAGGAAAGTTTCAAATCTCTTGAATGAGGGATGTGTAAGGTTTATGGATTATTAGACCCACTTGGAAGCACTGGGTTTAGTTGGGAGTAACACTAGGGAAAGGAATTCACTGGAAAAGCAATGATTCTGGGTAAACAAAAATTTGTAGATTCAGCTATTAGAATGCAGTGTCTTAGTAACCAGCATCTACGAGCTTATGTTATGCTACTTATTAAATCTGTATAGGAACCACATAGGTCCAGCTAATGTCTCCTCAATATACCATGTACTTTAGGCTTCAGATCTTTTCCTGTGCATGTTCTCATGCTTCAACCACATGTCACTTATAGTTCTCTACCTATGGTTTCTGAGCCCATATAAGGAATGTGACCTCTATGGGGCTGCCCTGGGGTCCAAGACATGACATTCGATGACTTTGATGGATTTGTTAAACTCCAATGGCATGTGTCCATGCTGGAAGGTTCTAGCAATTACATTTCCTCAGATTGAACTGTTTTCAGGAAAGATGCTCTAGACAGAGCTGCTGTTGGCGATGGTGATGTTTAAATATCTGTTTTACAATTTTATACATTACAATTTTATACTTTACAATTTTATTTTTTGGGGGGGGGTGGAGTGGAAAGACAAGCAAGAAAGCCATAAGGAATCAGAGCTTAGTCAACATTAATAAGCACAAGTACATTGAGAAAAAAAAAAATGCTGGGTTACAGAAAGAATAACAGAAGTTCATCCATGATAAATTCAACTCAAGAAATGGCTTGAAAGAAATTAAATATATTAGAAAAAAAAATGCCCCGGGACCAGAGATCTCTGTATTAGCAGCCACTGCTGGAGTTTTCCAGTTCTCTAGGTTTTCTCCTTTCTTTATACTTTTCTCTACCCTCAACGGATAAATTCTTTTTGTTTGACAGTGACTATTACCCAAGTTAAATTAATGAAATATTGCTAGCTGTGACATACATATGTATAACCACAGCACTTGGAGGCAGAGGCAGAAAGGTTGGAGAAATTTTGAGGACAGCCTGATCTACAGAGTGAGAAGTCATTTTTTAAAGATAGAAATAAAGTCAAAGATAGAGGCAGATATAGAGAAAAACAATGGAAGACATTTAAAGATGGTGATAGTTTATAACCGGGCCTTTTCTTAGAGCTGCAACCTGTATAAAGTACAACCTTTTGAGTCCTCTGCTTTGTCACTCAGAACCTTTCTTTACTATAGCAAAAACATTTAAGATAACATAGTAAATAAGACTTAGAATAGAGAATAGGTTATGTATATAAAAACTTCATAGAATGTTTTGTTGACACACATGGAATATGTGTCTAATGGTACTTCCTTACATTAGTACTGTAGAGTATAATATGACCCTATCAATAATACTTTCTAATGTATCTATGTCTTACATGGGCAAGAGAATATACCATATCTAGACTCATGGGGATACTTTGTAAACTCAAATCCATTCTTCCACACTAACATACAAAGAATAATACTGACTTGCTGTATTTTTGGCTTCTACTATGGTAGACACAGAAGTGGAAGATGGAGAAAGAGTGCTCAAGTTCAAATTCATGAGTAAGGAAATCTACTGGCGACCTGAGATTATAAAGCACGTAAGTGGCCCCAGATCTAAGAAGAGACAGCAATCATAGGTATAGAGGGCATCCACATGCTAGTATCCCAGGAGAACATGGGGCTGAGTGCTAGGAAGAACAATTTAGCTGGTGAGAAATTGTGGACAGCCAAAGATAGGCTAGTGGGTCAATGTCAAAATTCCTGAGAGTAACAAAAGTTAGAGGCTTCCTTCGGCAGTTCCTGCTTCTGTGAACCCCTCTGAATGTTCCCAGGAGATGCAGAGAGAGCTCAGAGAGCCATACAGCCTTAAACAAAGGAGGAGGAAGAGTAGCTCTAAGTGGAGAATAAAATGCCTGCTTAATAAAACAAAACTGTTAAGCCATCAGGGAAACGGGCAGAAACTGCAGGCTTTATGATATCGGTGATCATTCATCAAAGCCAAGAGCAGAAAAATGAGTCAGAGGGAAAAGAGTCTTGAGAGAGAGAGAGAGAGAGAGAGAGAGAGAGAGAGAGAGAGAGAGAGGGGGGGGGGGTGGATTCGGGGCTGAACTCACAGCTTCAAGAATTGAAAAAGGCCACACACATACCTAATACAGAGCCTTAATGAGAACACCAGAAACTGTGTGTACCTCCCACTCCCCCAGTAAGGCCAAAAAGCTTTGCATAACTAGCAGCAAACAAGAGAAAGAAAAGAATACATGAATGTGCAGGAAAGCTTCTTCGAAGCACAGCTGCAGTTAAAGGCCAAAATCCTTAAAAGGGCATTGCTCTCATGGACAGCCATCAACTCCAAAGAAATGCCCCTGTACAGAGAGGTTCAAAATCTGGACTTCATGTAAATACGGGGGGGGGGAAGGAATCAGTGTAAATACAAGAAAAATAATCACCAAGTAGATCCTGTTATTAAATGGATTAATATGAAGCCCTTCACTCTAGTTCCAGCAAGAAGGAAGAAAAGGAAGCTAATCACCAGGTCTACAAGCCATGCACACTCCTGTTCACATACTGTCATAGCCAATGTAGCTTTTAACAAAAACTCGAAGCTTATGAAGCAACAAGCAAGGAGTCAAAACAAACAAGTACAAACACACCTGACAGCATTGCCAGGCCACAGAAAAAAACACTGAAAATAAGTTCAAGACTTAATAAAAGGTGACAATCCTTAATGGAGTGTGGCACTGGATAAGCAGTAGAGTCAACCAATTAATGGGGCTAGGCATGGGGGTGCATGCCTGCAATCTCTGGAGTCACAAACAGGATGATCTTAAGTTTAAGACAGCCTTGGGTGCATAACAAGTTCAAGGCCTGGCTGAACTCTATAAAGCCTTGTCTCGGGAAGGCAAATATGCTCTGCTGGAGACATGGCTCAGCTGAGCTGGTGAAAGGGCTTGGACATAAGCCTGACTTATGACCTGAAATCACTTGACACCAGATTTGGTGACTCATCTCTGTGACCTCAACATACATAATCTAAGATGGGAGGTAGAGACAGGAAGCTTGGAGGACAGTTAACCTGGAAAACACAGTGCAGTGCGGGGAAAAAAAAAAAAAAACAACAGAGACCTCACCTCAACAAGGTAAAAGGTAAGATCTAACTCTATTGTCAAAAGTTGTTCACTCACTTCCATATATGCACATGAGCGTGAATGCTCCCTTGTGTACACACATCATTACAATTAACATCCTTATTTCTTAAATTGATAAAAAAGCAAACAAACAAACAACCAATCAACAAACAATCCAAAACAAATGCAAATTAATGGAATAGTACAAAGATTAAGAGCCAGGTGCACAGATACAGTGTCAGGTGATTATATATATATATATATATATATATATATATATATATATATGTGTGTGTGTGTGTGTGTGTGTGTGTGTGTGTGTGTATCTCCAAATGTAACTCAGTGACGAAATGCTAGCTTTCACAAAGCATTCTGCTTGGACAAGTAAAGTTCATCACACATTCTATAAAATTTAATGTAGTTGATAAATCTGAAATATAAAACTATGAAAGAAAACAGAAGAAACACTTTAATTTGGATAGAGTGTGGGTATTGGAAAATAAGGTGTTCACAGGCACTTGGGCACATGCTGACACATGCACAGAAACACAAACACACACACACACAAACAAATTCCTGAGTGTGACCCAAACCTGTAATCCAACAATCCTGAGTTCGAGGTAGGAAGACCGATATAAATTCAAAGCCAGCCTGGCCTGTACAGTAAGTTCCCAGGAAGTTAGGGTGACAGACCCAGTGAGACCCTGTCCCACAGTAAAAGCAGGTACTTTGTGATTTTTAATAACAGCTCAAAGTTTTGTTTTTGCAAACTCACAACAAAAATATAAAAGCTAGAACACAGACTGATAAATTATAGTAGAAAACCACTGTAGGCTAAAAGGCTTGCTCCAAGGATGGGTTAATATAGTAAAAATGGCCATCTTGGTGAAAGCAATCTACAGATTCAATGCAATCTCCATCAAAATTACAAATCAATTCTCCATAGAGTTAGAAAGAGCAATTTGCAAATTCATTTGGAATTACAAACAAACAAACAAAAACAGGATAGCAAAAACTATTCTCAGCACTAGAAGAACTTCTGGGGGAATCACCATCCCTGACCTCAAGCTGTATTACAGAACAATAGTGATAAAAACTGGGTGGCATTGGTACAAGAATATATAAAGAACCCTTAAGCAACAATTAGAAAAGAGGAAATATAATTAAAATGGGCAAAATATCTGGATAAAAAAGTTAGTGAAGAGTCATAGATGGCAGAAAATATATGGAAAGAAGGCTAGGGAGATGGCTTAGTGGTTAAGGGTACTTGCTGTTCTTCTAAAGGACTGAAGTTTGACTCCCAGTAACCACATCATACAACTCACAACCTTCTGTAAGTTCAACTCCAGTGGATCTGATTCCTCTGGCCTCTGCAGGTAGCCACACAGCACATACCTGCACATATTCATGTACACACAGAGAACATTTACACATATTTATGTATATAAGCATATATATTAACAATATAAATATATGTGTTTGTGCATTCATAGATTAATATGCATGAATATATTTACTGGCTTTCTCCATTGAGAAAGGCCTAGATATAAGGACATTTCAGTGACAAGGATATACCTAACACCCTGATCCTGGTTTCCAAGTAGTGTTTTAAAGGTTTTATCCATTATTACTGAGTGTGTGCATGGTGAATTGTTTACATATGCTATTGCACACATGTAGAGTTAAAACCACAACTCTGTGATATTGGTCCTCTCTTTCCACCTTTACTTGGCTTCCAGAGATTAAACCAAGCACTAGGCTTATGTGCCAAGTACTTTTACCCACTGAGTCATCTCTCTGTCCTAGAAACATTTTTTTCTAAATATGTTTAATGAAAGGAAAAAAAGAAACCTGATTATAGGCCTGAGAAAAGAGATTTTTATTCCAGAATTATAAATATAAAAGGGAGAGATAAATCATAAATTTTCTCTTGGACAAGACAAAACTTGGAATAAACCAACCCCGACAGAGTAGCTAAAGAGGCTCATCCAGCAAGAATCTGAGTAATTTTGTGTCAATGCCTTTAGGTTTCAAAGTCAAGATGCTGACTGGTGAAGGACATTTCATTTTTCTGGCAATAAGTTCTTCAGTCAATGAACTGGGGCTCCCAAGGACTGGGTACAGACTACTAGTTAATCCCTAAACCCTTGCCTATCCTTCAATATTTGACTTCCACAACCCTGCCTTAGTATGACGAGGGTGGGGTCCTGTTCCTGAAAGTAACTTGACTTTGCCTTGGCTTTGTATTTCTTTAGACTTATGAGTTTGCATTGCTACAACATGAGATTTGAGTCAGTGTAAGTCTCTATTGCACAGGGCAGGGGGAAAAGGAGGAAATGTAAGTGGACCCTACTCACAAGGTCACTTCTTGGAAAATGAGATTAATAAGTCAGTGCAGACTCCATTAGGTGTCTTTATGTCAGTCCTAGAGTAAAAGAACAGAGGTCACTTTAGGTAAATTGACACTATGCCTTTAATCCCAGCACTTGGGAGGTAGAGAGAGGCGAATTTCTGAGTTCAAGGCCAGCCTGGTCTACAGAGTGAGTTCCAGAACAGCCAGGGCTACACAGAGAAACCCTGTCTCGGAAAAACAAAAAAAAAAAAAAAAAAAAAAAAAAAAAAAAAAAAAAAAAAAAAAAAAAAGAAAAAAAAAAACAGAAAAAAAAAGAAAGAAAGTTAGGCATGTATGAATGGAGAAAGAGTAGGAACCTCCATTCAAAGGAGTGTATTTTACTTTTCTTTCGAAAGATTGGATTTACTCCAGCTATTCTAACAAATGTCACAGATGGTATGGTTGAGAATAGCAGAACCAGTTCCTCAGATATAGAAGACAGATGCGAGTCCTCTAGTCCACCCAGGGTCCTGGAAGAAGCTGTTTTGTGCTACCACTTCTAGCTTCATTGACTTAGGGCCCCACCTCTTCCATCTCTATCCTCACACCATGGCCTCCTCCTTTTCCTCACTTGGGCATTTCTGTTCTTCAGTTGGGTATTTTATTTATTTACATTTCAAATGGAAATGGGTCAGTAGGATAATTGAGGATCTTTTCATCTTAAAGTCCTTAATCTAATTACATCAACAGAATTCTCTTTTCTAAATGAAGTAACATGTGCATGGTCTCAGGATAATGATATAAATGAAAGGATTTGAGGACAACCGACAACCCAGTCGATATATCTACCTTCCAGTTACTGCCTTTTCTCTTTTTAAGAGTTAGATAGTGCGGTTTTCATTTCCTCCAGGCAGGAGCATAGTTTGGTCTTCTGATGTGGATGGTGTCACTTATGACTTGTTTCATCTATGCACCAATCCAGACATCAGAAATTCTCCAGTTTCTTACATAGAAAAAACAATCACTTTGGAGATTTTCCTGGCCCACATCTGTTCATCTCTATAAGTTTTTTTTTTTTAACAGTGTAGCCCAGGATTTTGTATTTTAAACAACTCCTAGATGTTTGTGATGATCAAAGATGAACAGGCTAACTGTAAGCCAGTAAGCCTGTCTTGCTCAAATAAAAACAAGAGTAAAAGAAATGAAAAATAATTTGAAAACTTTAATGATGTTATTTATATAGTATGATCATAAAAATATTTAAATAAGGTACATTCAATTTCTCAGAGCATCTAATATTCAGATAATTTATAGTTCATATACTTTCTGACATTAAACAACTGAATACATAATGTATTTTTCTATAAAATGATATTACATCTTATACAGATAAAATTATATTATAAAAACATTCCACATTGGAAAACTGACAGTACCTATTGGAAAACACTACAAAGTTTCTATTAAAAATATATTTCATCTCTTTTATTTGTCTCAATAGTAAACAGAATATTTTTTTTCTTTCTAAAATTAAGTCCTACAACATTTCTCTCTAGGTTTATAATATGTACAAAACATATCTGGATGAATATAAATAGCAATACTGTAATAGTCTTACAGATATATTAGTAACTTACAGAACATCAGCTTTTTAATAAAAGCCTTTAACACAACTGAAATCTCAAAGCCTTTTACGTTAGATATTCCCATATTCAGAGAGATCCAATGAGTCTAGATTTTATTTCTATTATTATTATTACTATTATTTCCAGTTGAGTTACTACATGTAGTAACGAGAGGACACATAGTCTGTAGATACTGAACCAGACATGATAGCTGGATAAACTGTTGGGAATTTATTGAACATTGAGGGAAATATCAATTCCTTCCCCATATAGTAGTTTCTTTTGGTGCTGTGAAACCAAGCCAGCCATTGTTAATGTAAGAAATAAAATTTGTTGATTATTTTTCAAACTAAAAGTACTTTGAGTCAGCTTAGGTCCAACTACAGAGGAGCAAGAAACACTGGGCTCTTGGTGGCAATCTGTTAAATAAACTACCACAACCCACCCCTGCCTGTCTGGCTAAGTCTGCAACTCCAATCAAATCTTCAGAGGGAAAAATAGCTAACAGTCAAGCTTGCCTAGCAACCTACAAAGCTGATGAGCTCATGCACCCGATAAGCATTATAAACAGAACGTCATAGGCTATCAGATGCAGAAGGAAACAGACCTTCATCTAGGGATGACACATAAAATGATAGAAGCCGTCTCATTACTCAGCCATGAGGAGAAGAAGGAAGGGACGTATGTTTGAGGTTATAAAAAAATATATCCTCTGTTCTCACTCGGCATGCTTGACTTTCTGAGTATATACCTGGTTTTGTACAATTATAAAATAGCCTGCCTCACTCTCCCGACTCAGAGTCCCCAGTATGTGTGTTGGGGTAGGGGGCGGTCATCATTCCCACCAACTGATGCGAAAGGAATCACTGTGCCATTTCAAGAGCCTGAGAAGCAGTCTCAGTCAGTTTTGGCCCATCCTGAAGAAACAGCCCAGTGACCATTTCTCGTTATAAGCAGCTTATTTTCACTGTTTGAACCTGATTCCCTATCATTTCTAAAAAGAGCTTCTGATACAATCTGTACATTGTGAAGCTGTGCAGGAACCTCATGGTCTTCCGCAGACTGTGGGTGACGGTTTTGGGAAAGTGGGATGTTTTCAAGTGCTTGAGGGCATACATCAGGCCCTTCAGGGTGTCTTGGTCTCCATTTTTGATCCTCCACAAGCTGAGGAGCTTCAGGAGCTGCTCGCTCGATTTGCAGGTCTTTCTCGTTCTCTCAATCTCTTCTGGGCTGATCTTCTTCCCGGGCAAGCTCTCCATCAAGGCACGAAGCTGCTCTGTGGTGAGGTTCGCATGGCCGATATGCCGCTGCACACTGCTTTCACAGAGGTCAATGTCTGCATGAACCAAAGAGATGTTCACATCAGTCCTCCTCATCTGACGCCTCAGGCAGACACTCTCACACAATTCATGACTACGTTTTTTAAGAAAACGCTTTGCCGTAGGCAATTTAAGCGACCAGTTATTTCTGATTACTAGGGTGATATTATTGTATGTTATAATAGGAAATCATACAATCTATTTGAAGTATCCAACAACAGCCTTGTGAGAAGCTTCAGCTATTGACACTGAACAACAGAAATCTGTAGACTCACCACCTTCCGTTTCCCCAGTAAAACTTGAAACTTTAAAATCACAACATTTCAGGGGGAAGGGAAACAGAAAGTACTCAGGTTCTTTATTTTATAATGAATATTTCTTCAGTTGAAATCTAACCTTGGCCCTATTTGACAAGAGTCACTTTAACGAGTCTTTAATAAATATACACAGGACTGGAGAAGCAGATATGGGAAGCCGGTAATGGGAGCCCAAGAACAGTGAACACACAGCCTGGGGGGGGGCATTTCAGCAGTGAGCCTGGGCATAAACATAAGAAGGAGTAACTAATGTCTCTATTAACGACATGAGTCATTTACTCTCTGTGAGCCTTGAGGCAACTCTGTTCGTCTTTCTGGGCTGCAACGTTCTCATTTATAAAGCCGGGAATTGGGTCCTTTCACATACTGACAGTTCCTGGCTTTCTATTTCTTTTTCTTTTTTTGCTTCAGGGCTAATTATAGGTTCAAAGAATAATGTTGTTTTGCCAGAAACACAAGAAAAGTTTAGTCTTTGCATAAGTAAAAGCACCGGACTGTCAAGAGGGCTAAGTCTGCTAAAAAATCTATCACTCTGGCTTTCCATGTCTGACGCTTTATGGGTGGTGTAGAGAAACTCTGTCAGAAATTAGGTATAGCAGGGTGTTTTCTGCTCCTTATTGTCTGCATTAAGAAAAACCTCCTTCATCTCTGTGGCATGTCTTCCCAAATAGTAAGTCTCTTTGCATTGTATATCATAAAGTCAAAAGTTTATGATATAGTATGCATACATTTCATGCAGGCTAAAGTTCATGTTCCCCTCTTTGGGTCTCCTCTCTCCTTCCCTCTATGCCCTCCCTCTTTTCCCACTCCACTCTATTTCTAAAAGAGATGCTTCGGGAAACCCTAGCACATGCAGCTACACGCTTTTAGCTAGCCCTTTCTTCTAAGGAGCTCAAACATTTATGGGACCTTCTTAATCCTCTCCGCAGGTGTTACGAAATGGTAATTTGGATGCAGGCTATATAGTTAGGATTAATGAGAGGTTACCTGAAAGACACTTAGTGTCTCCCTGAATAAAGAGAATTACCAAGTACAGCAGAGCGTGAAATGTGAAGCAGGAGCCAAGGGACCAAGGACCTTCTTCTAGGCAGACGTGACTAGTGTAAAGTCCTAAGGAATCTATGGGCAGAGTCCTATCCTGGCGGCCTAGACCTACTTGTAAAGAGCATGCCCTTTCTTTCAGTTACTGCAGAGGTTAGAACAGAACCTTCCTCAGCTGTGACAGGAATTGTGTCCACACTTTCAGTTGGTGAGAAATTGTCAAGACCGTGATGATTGCAGGAGGAAAACACCAACCCCACTACATAGACAAATAGTCTGCTTCCAATTTTTTGGCAACATGGTGTCTTTGATCACCTATTGACTTGTTTATTTCAGGAGCTGGTACCTTGGATGATCTTCTTCACCATCTCCTGGTCTCGGTTTTGATGCTTCCACAGCTTCAGCAGCTGGAAGGTTTGTTCTTGTGAGCTGTGTCGCCGTTTGATCCTCTCTACACTCTCGGCATTCACTTTGGTCCCAGGTAAACTGTCCACTAAAACACTCAGCCAATTTGGTATAATCTTAGTAGGAACAGCAAACCTGAAGAAAGCCTCTTCACACAGGGTGACATCTGTAGAAAGAGTGACCAGTAACAAGATTCACTGAATGCTTCCACTTTCTGCAGTCCTTCCAACAAAAAATAAATCTAAACAAAGCCAACCACAAAATGAGTATGGGGGCTGAGTTTTCTGTGAGACAGCATGCTGAAATGGCAAGTTTGAATTAACAGTTTTCTGTAGGATGATGCTCTTAATCTAGAGACCAACTGGGCTTCTGTGTTATCTTTTGAATTCATTTCATTCCCCTTTGTCTTTTGGGGGATGAAGATGTAACCATCAATAGACATTTAATGAGAATTTAATATGAATACACACAAATAATTGACAAAAATTTTCTAACTTAATATAAATATTAACACTTTGTTAAGAGGTTACTTGGCAACGACCAGGTACCTCAAGGTCAAAGTCAAAGAAAAAAACAAGACATAAAATCATTCCCTAGAAAGAACTTAAACAATAATCAAAACAGTACATTGTGTTTGTGTACAATCATGATAGTGGATTATTTAATGTGTTGTAAACATGTTGCTTATCAGTAGGAACAAAAATATATAAGTGAATGTTAAACTATTAACCATCTACATTTTTTCTAAGTAAATTTCACAGTGTTTTCTTTATAAGTATTAAGGTTAATAAAGTGAAGGAATTGGCATATAATAAATGCTCAATTAATCGCAAAAATAGATTCAGTATTAAGGCTAGAATTAACTCTTCATTAGCCTTCCCATTCATTTTATTTTAGTTTAGTTTTTTAGATACGAAAAAGGTTAAGTTAATTAAGGCATCAGATAATGTAGTGAAAAACATGGGAAATAGTTTGGAACTATAAAATATGCCTGTGTTCATTCTTATATTTCATGTTTCTGTATAATAAAGAAAGGACATTTTGGCCAGGTGTGGTGGCGCGCGCCTTTAATCCCAGTACTTGGGAGGCAGAGGCAGGCG
>NC_034606.1:20245766-20255843 GCF_900095145.1 Mus pahari
CTGGTCTACAAAGTGAGTTCCAGGACAGCCAGGGCTATTCAGAGAAACCCTGTCTCAAAAAACCAAAAAAAAAAAAAAAAAAAAAAAAAAAAAAAGAGGACATTTTGGGAGAGTCACATTGATTTGTGTCACTTTGACCTTATGCATAAAGGCACAGCATTGGTGTGTAAGTCCCACAGGTGAAGAACTGAGATTAGTGTAGGAACAGGGTGGCCGGGTGAACAAATACACTGATAGGATCACCCAAAGGAAGTGGTTTCTTCTATTTGCTGTGACTACAAGCCAATAAAGAACACAACCAAAGCACCTTGCAGCTTCAATGCAATAAACCTATGGATGTGCCTGGTAGCAAAACCAAGTTTTCGTTTCTAATTTCTCAACAGTTTGTGTCATTTTTAGTTGCCAATTTATAGTTTAGTTAATACAGACATTCTAAGAAATTATACAAGTATGTAAGTCGATTCTACGATTTAAGGTTGGCAAATTCGTGCTCAGGTTATAAACTTGGCATCAGCAATGGGTTATTCTTGATTTTAGTGTGAGAGCTCTGGGAAGCTTCGGCAGCTTGCAGTGTCCCTGGGATCAGTGAGGAGATACAAGGTTTTGTGTTGTTGTTTTATTTTGTTTGTCTTTTGTTTTTGAGACTGTTTGTTTGTTTGAGTTTGAGCTTTTAGCAGCTGTTAGGCAGGTTAAGAATCAAGGAATGTGAAATGTAGCCAGACTTGGTGGTATGCACCTTTAATCCCAGAACTCCCTAGGTAGAGGCAGGCAGATCTCTGTGAGTTCAGGGCTAGCCTAGGCTACAGGTAAGTTCCAGAACAGTCGGGACTGTTAAAACAGAGAAACCCTGTCTCAAAGCAACAAACAAACAAACATAAAATGCGAAATGTGAGTTTGTCTTCTCGGAGAAGGCTATCCTGAGGTGATAAGAGGACAAGGTGGCATGCTGTATATAGTTACCTATTCCACACTTTGGCGTTGCTTCTCTATTTCCAGAACACACGTTGTCGTGTGTTGCATTTCCTTTCTGAATTAGCAGGAGGCCAAGTGTGCTGCAGTTCGTGTGTTTCCTACAGGGCGCTTTCGATGACGTTTCGCCTGAGAAGAACCCATCTGGACATCTTTTGCAAACTGTGTTTCGCTCTGGGGTTCCTGTTGGAAAGCACCCAGAAATTGAGCACCTTCTTCCCCAATCCTTTTTTTCTGCAGACAATAACTTAGCACAGTTCTTCAACAGTTTTCACCAAGTGTTTCCCGCTACTGTGTATTGCAGGGAACTTTCAGAGTTTCCATTTTTCACTTCATTAGACAGAGATAACAAAACTTCTACAGTCATCCCCTCAGGCTCTTTCCCCTTCTTGTAATACCCACACAAGTTTGTTGCGCTATTACCTACAAAGACACTCCTGAAATGGGAGATGGAAGGAGAGGTGGGTGGGGTATCATTAGTGCTGTGTCTGACAAAGTGCCAGTAAGACTTGTCAACAGCATTCTTTGCACAACTATTCCTGGAAAAACCATCAAGATAAGTGCCGTGTGTCTGCTTTACTGTCTGTCACTTTTTGAAGTCAGTACCCATTCAATGTTGCATCGTTAAATTCCAATCATTTCTTATGGAAGTTCTTCCTCTCCTAGCTTCTAATTGGGAACCGTGCTAACCTTGAGAAGCGCACATTACAATAAATACTCTTAAAGGTGGTAGGTAAAGTTGACTGCTGACTCCAATCTTATCCCCAAGGCTGAGCTACATAATAGACAGATGATGATGTAGTGTTTGTTTACACTGTTGAGTAAATAGCATGGTTAAATCTTTGGGAAGGATAACTATAAGGATATTTTACTTTGTGCTTCTAAGGCATTTATTACTTTGGAAGACATCACTGGATTTGAAAACTCTTGAGTTGAAGAAACTTTCAATAGAGATGCAACTGAAAATAAATATATTCAAGCCCTGGACTCTATTATGCATGAGCGCAGCACACACTATAGTGCATTTGCATATGAAAATATCTCCATCTAGTGTAAGCTGGCTGAACAGATTTAGACTTCCATATTCAAATGTAGATTGCAGAGGCCAGCCCTGGCTCATGTAAGATAACAAACACAAAAGAGACAAATGAAAGCTACAGAAAGTTATTAAATTTCATTTATTAAAAAGTACCACCTCCTATTTCATTGTGTCATTTACCTATCCTGGAGAGGAAAAAAAAAAAAGCAGTATCACAGTGTGGTTCTAGTCTCATCTCCGGTCTCTTCCTTTATAAAAAAATAAAAAATAAAAAAATAAAAAATTTAAAAAAAAAAAAAAAAAAAGATGATTCATTGCCCTGTAAAAAAAGATAAAGAGCTCGCAGGGATGGAGAAGAAGGGAAACCACAGCCCTGAAGTCCCACATAAATGCTATTTTCAACACTGCAGTGACATTGTCATAAGATCCACCCTCACAAAGCAAAGAGAGCGTACACTGAAAAGTGTACTTCCTCCCTACTTCTCTCTCCTTAGATGGAACCCTCTACAGTCTTAGAAGTAGAAATATTTAGGCATCTAGTCCCTGTCACATCCCTTAAGTGTGCGGATCCAAGAATCCATTTGCCAATGGCCACATGATTTACACAGAAAGAAATGTTATCCTTCTTCAGGTACGTGTTTTTTGGCTTGACTTTTCTGATGTCATCTAACAAGAGATCATGGTTATAAAATAGTTCTTCGGGTGAACTGCCCTTTCTAATTCTTTTAGCAAGAGGAATCCAAGGAATAACTTGTTGGTAAGCTTCCTCTAATAACCTCTGTGAATAGGACTTTAAAAAAAAAAAAAAATCGACAGAACTGTTGGGCCTAAAAAAGACGTAGACATCTAAGCAATGATTTTTGCCTCATTAGTATGTGCAGGAAGAGCAAGCTTCTAGCCTGACAGCCAAAATGTGAGACACGACAATGACAAGATGAATCGCAATTCACTAAGACAGTCCAAAGAAACTCGACAGGAAGCAGAGGACTGGCCAGCAGGATGATATGAAGAATAGAATATGAAGCAGTCTTGGCTTCAAAACAACAACAAAAATAGTTATTAAATATTTTGTAGAATAACAGCAAACAGCCCTCCCTGCCTTTGGGCCTGGAAACCTCTGTACAAAAATCATCTTGCAGGTTTTCAGGGAGAAAAAAAAAAAAAAAGGTTAAATAAAGTCTAACGTGATAACTCAGAAGAAAGCATGTGCCTTTATGCCAAGTCTTCTGGTTACTTGTTGCTTCGCCCTACAGAAACATTTTCATGTTTATAAGGGCAACAACGTCACTCTTTCCACACTATTCAACTTTTGACCTGCACAGTTCATGCTTAATTTCTAAATATGAATTTATTCAACCCACTTCATTGGAGTAAGGTTACTAGGGTTTTTCTACTAGATTGAATCCCAAAATATCGCCCAATAAAAAGTTGGAAATTACAGTTCTTTCTCCTTAAACTGCAAAGTGCGATGGTATTACCAAGGTCTTTTCTGCAATGTTCACTCTTTTAAAGATTCCCTACAAAAGAGATTAAATAGATTTAAAATTTTTGGTTTTGGCTTTGTGTCCTTTCTCGAGGCATTCATACACTCATCAAATAGCCTAGGCTGGCCTGGCACTCACTATGTACACTTGGTTAGTCACAACCATGTGACCATCCTGGGGCTTCTTTGGAGATGGGACTCCTTTGGCCTTATTATTGCACCTAGCTTTAACTGTATATGCTTCCTGTGTCTTCCTTCAAACTTAGAGTACTGGTCCTTTAAACCTTAACTTGTCACAAGTAATTCATGTACTAGGCTATGACCTCTCAACCAAGAGCAAATTGGCCTCCCGTAATAGACAGAAGCCTGCAGCTGGTAGCTAGGTGCTAGACTCACCAGTCTCAAGGGAGACACAGGACAGGCTCCCACAGAAAAGAAGGACCCAGCTTGTGGAGTGAGCATCCTGCTTTAAAGTGAGTTATAGCAAGTTACAGGGATTTCTCTCTTTCTGTTAAGTGCGTGCGTGCTCTTCATTTTCCTAAGCTACAAGCAGTTTTAAACTACAGTGCAGCTTTGTGACTTTGTGCATACGCTAGAAAAGGAATCTGGGTTTCAGCTTTCAGAGTTTCTCACTAGCCCCAGCCCATGCTGTTGGGAATGCGAAAAGGGAAATAATTTATACACGAGGACTTCCTGTTTGCTTGACAATCTGTTTTGTTGAAGATAAAGAATAAGCTGGTAATAGGGTGTGCTACCGTCTTTATCCTCGTAAACATTCAACTCCCATGCCAAGATGAGAAGCGGCTTCATTTTTAATAATGAAATGTATTTCCCCTAACCGTTCCCATTTTTTACATAATTAATTATAACTGTTCATTGTTAGTACTCGGGAGTCTCATTAATATCAGCATAATTACTCTCTTGGTATCGATTAACATTTCTGATGTTTGTCAAAAAAGCACTGAAGACTGAAGCTGTCCATGCCAAAGTGAAACATGATGGTATATGTCAGCTTCTCTCGGAGCAGCTCAGACCATGGTCCTTTAAAATGGGGCAATTCATCATGTATCTCATCAGGGAGCAATTTGCTGCATTTGAGATTCCTCACTAAATTACACTGTAGTGGTAAAGGATTCCTTGGAGAAAGGTCCTTTGGAAACAATCCAGACACACGGCACACAGCTAACAGGTACTGTTACTTTGATTAGGACGAGTGTCCCCTAAGTCAGCTGCTATCTAGCTTTACATGGTTCCTCCTTGATTTGACTGCGCCTCATAACAGATACCTACCAACTTGCACCACGCCTGATCCTGGGGGACAGCTCCGGTGCTTCAAGCAGAATTCGAGCTCCAGGTAGCGCCCTTCCTCACACTCACACACTCGGTTGTGGGTGCGGTTGCACTCCTGCTTCACAGACTGCAGTTCCTTGCACACTGGGCTGCAATACACGCACTCATCACTGGTGTGCCAGCTGTCCGTATAAGAGTGGTCAGGGCAAGGGACACACAGTGTCTTCCTCCTCACTGTGCAGTGCTGTTTTAGGTAGGTGCCAGGAGCACATTTGTCACACAGGAGCTGATGGCCGGTTTCTGGATCATAATGCAAGTACTTTGGAGGGAGGGTTTCCTGGGTCGTCCATTCAATGATGTCCAGGAGCTAGAAGAGACACAATAATTTATTAAGGTGGAAATGGGATGGTAATTCTATCCCAAGGTGACATCTGAGTCAAAAGTCACTGACCACCTAACCTTTATGCAATTCCCGGGAGGTCATCCACCAGAGAGGCTCTAAAGCCACGACTTTGCTTCCAGATGTTTGTTTGCCAATAGCCAAGAGGATAGATGGCAACAGGTGAACCACACGATGAAGACTCAAAGAAGACTGCAATCAAAAAAAAGCTCAGAACAGCATCACTGACCCATAGGGTACCACTGAATAGCCATTTGACCTCGGAGACTTCCTTACTCCAGGTCTCAGGGTCATCTCTGTGGATGAACTGGTCACTCTCGCAACAGTTACACCGAAGTCACTAAAACTCCTTGTTCTGCCTGGCGTGGTGGCGCATGCCATGCCTTTAATCCCAGCCCTCGGGAGGCAGAGGCAGGAGGAGTTCGAGGCCAGCCTGGTCTACAGAGTGAGTTCCAGGAGAGCCAGGCTACACAGAGAAACCCTGTCTCGAAAAACAAAAAACAAAAAACAAAACAAAAAAAAATATATAGACCTCCAAGACTGAAGAAGTATGGTTCTCTTCCTGGAGAGTTGGACTTATGAATTAGCAATGCAAATGAACAAAAGCACTGTGTTAATTCTAATGGATGGAATGACCATAATAATAATTGTTTTCTCATTGACTTTACTAGTTACTTTAGGCCAGCCTCTGTTCTAGGTACCCCAGATATAGCTCTAAATTAATGGCTCAGAGACTCTGCACCTAGAAATTTACAGTCCAGTTAGAGAAGACAATCCGTAGAGTAAAATGAAATAGAATGTTAGAAACTAAGCATTATTTTAAAAATAAATGGAAAAGCAGGTTAAGGAGGTGGAAAACAGAGGAGACGATGAAAAGGGCATAAATTGCTAATGTGGTTATTGTAGCTGGACTCAGGACTAGATAATGTCTCTTAATTTCTGTAATTAAGGCTTAATGATGAGAAGCAGTGGAATAGAGTTGATGAAGTGGGACAGAACATGATTTTCAGTGGCCATTCATAGCATGAATCATTCCATTCAACCATTCACTCATCCATTCATTCATCCATTCACCCATTCATTCATTCAATAGATCCATGTGAAATGTCTACTGGGAGTCAACAACAGGAGTATGCTGTTGCATCACACACGAGCATAGTCCCTGTAAGCTTGCAATCTACCAGGAAGAGTCCTAGTATTTTAAGATGGACATTTTTGGAAAAGAGGATAACATTTGAAATGGAAATAAAGAAATTACTCAATTAAAAAACATGAAAAAAAAATGGGCATTTTCTCCAATACGGATGCTGGCAGACAATCTTCCCTCACATAGGTAAAAATGCATTGAGAAGATGGAATGACTCTTTCCTTGGGTTAACTGGGGAAAACATGAGGGATCAGGCATGGATTCAGAAGCCACCATCCGTCATAAGAAGTCTGTGAAGGGAGAGAATTGACCCTCCAGACAAGGGAGCTTCATGGAGGACCGGTGGCACATGAACTCTGTCTCTTGTTCTCCATCCCCAAAGGTCTTCAGAGATCAACTTCCCACTAATTACAGGAACCATGTTCTCAGAAGGAGCAGTGTTATTTGTGTGTAGAGGGAGACTTGCTTGCTTTTTTATTGTTTGTTTTTTTGGTCCAAGGATCAACACTGACTGTTTACAGGTTTGGGGGAAAGAAGGAAATCAAACACAGTAATTTTTTTCCCCCAAACTCTCTTGTTTGTAGTGCTCAGGCAATGTTCCCTGCTCACCACCACACATACCAGGGGCAAACATGCCAAGCTAGAGAAACAGCATTCCCTATTAAATCAGATGGTGTCAAGGCAAAAGACTAGCCCCTTTCATAAGCATTCAGTATTTTAGTCCAGGAGACTCTGTTCACGTCACAGTAGAACCTGACCAGTATCTTAGACTATATGAGTCGATAAACTGAAAGAAAAGAACAAAATGCCTCCTGAGAATGGTGGATCTTCTAGCAGGGTCCTTTGATAATGAGATACTCCAACCTATAACCTGCGAGTGGAGCCCTGTGAAGTCAGGCAGGCCTGCTGGCTCACCAGGACACCCCACAACTCGATGGATTCAGAAGAAAGCTTGCTCTTTTGTTTCCCGAAGGCTATTTATTAGCTTGAAAGACACAAAGATGAAGTGACTGGCTGAATGTTGATTTGAATATGGCATGAGGCATGTTTTAAGGATCTGGTTCAAATATTTCTCCAGTCCCCGATGAGGTTTTCCTAACACA
Organism: Mus pahari; assembly: GCF_900095145.1. NCBI lineage: Eukaryota > Metazoa > Chordata > Mammalia > Rodentia > Muridae > Mus > Mus pahari. The sequence goes on from NC_034606.1 coordinate 20,253,198, forward strand.
ACATGCAAACCCATATGAAAGCAATGAGACATACTTTCATTTTTTTTTTTTTTTTTTCTATTGCTGTTCACTTTAGATTTCCTGGAAAGCCACTTTTGAGGGTTTTGTCCGCTTTCAGAAGGTCTGGCTCAGAGGTCCAGAGAGGCCTTTTATCATGAGTACAGCAACCGGTCATGCTTCGCCTCATTTTCCTGTGCCCATTTCCACAAGGGTCAAGAATGCTCATTTGTTCATCAACACTGCCCCACCCCCTTCTGTTACTCAAACGTGATGAAGATGGGATGGGAGAGGGGATCAGGAACTGCTCATGTGCTTCACCCTGCAGAGCCACAAAAACACCAACAACTGCATAGCACTTCTAACTTGGAAACACAAAGTTTGAAATGGTCTAAAATCCAAAACTTCCTGACTCTCATGTAGGTGTTCAAGAACATTGAGATTGTAGAGAAATGGGGGATTGAGATTTGGGGATTAGGGGGTCTCAGCTGTCAAAGCACATGCAATTATGCTTAAATCATTTTAAAAGTCAAAATATAAAATATTTCCATTTCTAAGACTTTCAGATTCAAGACTCTAGCACCAAGAGCATTAACGCAATTTGTATTTTTCTAAGAAGTTGACATGATATTACTGTTTCTCTGAACCTATACCATGGAAAGCAGTCATTTCTTTAAGATACAGGAAAATTGGGGAAAAAGTTATTTAGAAAGAAAAAGGAATAAACAAACTCTGGATTTAAGAATTGGAGAGTAATTAGTAGAGACACTTTCCTCAAGACTACCATGTGGAATTATCATCTTACACAGTTTTAAAACCCAGAAGGCTCCAAAGAAAAATAGACTTGTTTTCAGCAAGTTCAATTGGACCTCTGTGCTCTGCTAGGGAAAAAAAAATTCCACTTTAGTAAAAGTAAAAATTCTGTGTGGTCAAAATTGGATAGTTAGGTCTCAATCTTTGGTTAGCCCCAATTCCCACACAGAATTTCTGGACTCGGTGTTTGGACAAACCAGATGGGCAAGCTTACTACATCTCCTCTTCTGCATCCTTTTCTTACTTCCCTTCCCATCTCCTGGAGCAAAGACAGACATGGTCTTGACATTAGTTATTGTTCCTTTATCTACAGATAAGATTTGAAAGTTAATAAAGGTTTAAAAATAATGCAATCTTCAAATATCCCTGACCATCTTCAGAGACTGAGGTACATATATAAGCATGTCTGTTGAACCTGAAAGTACTTTTTATATAAAGAAACATCCTCTCCAGGATTTATGTCTGCTTTATAAAAGAAATTAAGTATAGCTTTCCTTTTTCCTTCTATATTTTCACCTGTCCTCTTTCCATTCCTGCCTCTCCATTACCTGGTCTAATCTCACATTCATGAAAGTAATCTAAAAGTCCTACACTCTGCTACTTTACACCAGTCTGGGATTTGTTCTAGAAACTTCCATACTACTTTTCTTGAAAGCATTGTTAAAATTCTATCTCTAAATTCTGTATGGTCCACTCTATTTTTAAATGTTTTACCCAATTAAGGACTTTTCTATTCCAAGCCTGACCATCTTTCTTATCTACCAAACATTAACAGAGGGCAGAAGTGAGTGAAGATGGTGGGTAGACTGAATTAGTGCTCTAGTGTCTTTTTTAGCTTGACCATTGTCCTGTTCTTAAATTTGACAATATAGTCAAAGTCAGAAACAACTATCCTACTCTTATGTCTTTTGGACTTTTAACTCTACTCTATTTAGCAGCCTCTTGCTATGCAGACCTTTTTTTATACCAGTTGCCACTTTTAAGATTCACCTATGTCTTCCATTCCCTCTCAGATGACAAGCGATTTGACTGGAGCCTTCTATTGGCTTATGTGACTTTATGACTTCCTAAAAGACAGAAGAATGCACTTCCTCTGGCAGGTTTATTTATGCATTATGCAATAAAGACAGTCTCTTACTACTGGGCTTGCTCACTGGTCTGCAGAACCATGAATGACCCAGCGGGTTTCCATTTATGGAAGGTTCATTAAAAGCATCCTACGCAGGTCCTGAAATAGTCACTTGGTTTGGGAGTTCCTTTTGTAATCCCTCGTCATGATCTTTGCCACAGAGAACTATTTGAGGACTGTCCAGAGTTAGCTAAACGTCTGGTCAGTGTGTAAACTATGCCATTTCCAAGTCCGTCTTAGTCGTTAAAGGAAAGATCCAGGATCCCTGCAATGGAGAGCTTCCTGGAGATTGCTTGTAGTATAAATCATAAAACTTATTTAAAATAAGCAGTTTTCACAGTAAGTTTGATTTGTTTGTTTGTTTATTATTTTCATTTTGGCCCTTTGTCTTCCTCCAGTCACCCACCATTCCTTAATTAATTGGCTCATTCAGCAAACATTGATTAAAACAAACACTATTCTCTGGAAATAAATATCAATAATACTATGTATCTATGCTACTCACTGATTCCCTCCCAAGCCTAAACAGTTGATGATGAGAGAGGGAAGGGTAGAGGAATATTGGCTGATTTTTACTGGGAAGGGTTGGGATTCAAAGACACAGCTGAATTTTGCATTTCCTGATGTCTCCACTAATTTCTGAAAACCGAAGTATCCGCATATATGAATAAAGAGAAGGACTTTAGGTGGTAACTTTTGTTGTTTGC
>NC_034606.1:20255913-20276958 GCF_900095145.1 Mus pahari
ATATATATATATATATATATATATATATATATATATATATATATATCCAAAGATGTTGTATATAAGCAGAAAAGGGGAGATACACACTAACTTTTAGTATTTGTATATGTTTGTGGCATGAGATGAAAAGGAGAATGTAACAGTGTATGAATGTCACTGACAGTTTGTTAGAAGTGTACAAAATTAGTTATGAATAACGTTTGAAAAGCCTACAGCCTGGCAACCCAATAAGAACACCCACGTGCACTTTCTACTGGAGAAGGTTGCATTTAGACTATTTAGACTACGTTAACCAGATTGCAAGCTTAGTTCTACCACTGCCTCACTGACCCTGGGCCAGTAATTTCTGTCTAAAATGAGAATGACTCTGACTTTTGTATTCTCCAAATAATCAGTTTCAAATAAATAGTGACACAGAACCTTATTTTTGTCAATATACGTTTTTATTCCCTCATGCCCATAGGTTAGAAACTTCCACTCTTTCTCCAGTAATGCATAAACTTGGGTGTTTCATCTTGGACTCCAAGCAGTTGATAGACGGGGACATGAAAATCAGAAGATCAAAATCATAATTGGTTCTATATAAAGTTTATGACAAGTTTGGAGTTCATGGGACCTTGTTTCTAATATATACAATTTATATATGATATTGATATATATGAATGACATAATTATATATTACACATTATATAATAAAATTGGTTTTGGTATCTTCCCAATGATGTTACTACTGTTTTTGGTTCTGCCAAGGGATTTAAGGCTGGTCCACGCTTTTCATGTCCCCCACCCCCACACCCGGGGAGACTCAGAGAGTCAAGATTTTGCCTCCACATTCTTTGAATGCTTCATATGCGTTTGTAAAGATAGAAAGTCTCCGCTATATCTTGATATTGACTCAATCCAGTAGCTAGGTTGAATGCCTTCTGTGTAAACCTCAGATAATTGAAGATTAGACAGCACAGGTTAACTAAAGTGTAAAGGATACATTTGCAAGGACATGCACAGAGCCCGCATTTCCTTGTCTCTAGAAGGGCAGAGGTGAAAGATTTGCCTAGAGGAGTATTTTTTTAATACATCTTTCATTTGCATGGAGTTTTGCAAGCACTGTTTCATTTGGACTTAGCCTCTGCGAGCAAAGGCCATTCGTTGGAGAGGTTTATCTTGCTGCGGCCAGGTCCTCTCCTGGGGAGTAGCCTGCTTAGCAATTTCCACACTAGCCAGTTATTTGACTCAGGGTTATGTCTCCAGGTAAGGAGGAAAAAGCAAATGAATTAAATCTGTTCATCTCCACATCTGTGCTCTGCTGCCAAAAGTGTTTCCGGGCAAATGGGGGAAAGGCAACACAAATAACTATGATTTATTAGAAGAATTACTGGGCCAAAATTGATGTGCATTTGCTTCCCTGAAGGCTGAAGAACAGTCTCCAGGTAAAATGTAACTTTCAATGTAATTTTTGCTCACTTCCGGATTTCCTTTACCTTTCTGAAGGCATTAACATTAATTAGCAGTGGCTTGTTTGTGTGTAGACTCAGTCCGAATGCACAAAAGAGATTTGCTTATGAGGTTTTTTGCTGTGATGAAAAACTGTTACAGGTGGTTAACGTTTTACTAATTAAACAAATTGTAAAATAAAATAAAAAAAAAAGTACAAAGTTAACATTCAGGAAGAAGGAACTGTGGATACAGATTAAGAGGTTAAAACACAAACACACACACACACACACACACACACACACACACACACAAACACCATAGAAATCTCACCAATCTGGGTCCCTAGATCCTAACAGATCTTCTGTTGGTTTCATGTTAATCATTTTTTTGGAGATATAATATTAGTTCTGGAAAAACCACCACAGGAGTACTGGTTGCATGGTTATCTCTACTCAGTCCCCCCTTGACAAGCACCAGGCAGTACTAGGCCTGGCAAGGCTCTCCAGCCACAGTCCCTGGCATCTGGAGCTGAGAACTGGTGGTGTCTTTTGGCATGTTAACACTTTTGAACACAATTCTAAGGTTACAACTTACTTTTATGATCCTTTCCTTGGAAGATAACATATTGCTCACAATCAAAAACTATGGAAAAATTTGGGTGTAACATTGCCAATATTATGATGCTTGGTTTGGGAGTGAAGATATCATTTTCCTTCATCAGTCCACTGCTCGCGATGCCCATGTCCTTCCCATTCCATCCATACTAGTTGAAAGTAAGAGGAAAATGGGAATCAGAAAATGTACAAGGAAATGGGACAGCAGAAGGAAGGGGGCAGGTTCCTAACGAGAAGCAAGGTAATGCAACTAAGAATTTTGCATCAAAAACTTCAACAGGGAATTTATTCCCCAAAGGGAGTGCTTAGAGGAACCATGGCCTTGTTTCAAATCTAACTTAGTATTCTCACCCATTTCTCTGTTTTATTTATGGTTACATAAGAAACGTTTACAACGAGTGTTGCCAAGGTGCATGATGAGTTGAAGTGAAGGCCTTGGGGCTAGTCTATGTTCAAAGATGCTCCACTTCTCCTATGAATAGAATGTTCATTACCAGGGGCAGAACAGAGGAGGTTACTAATCCAAGGGCCTCAAGTTAAATAAAATAACAGTGCTGCATAGTGTACTTGAAATTTGTTCAGATAGTAGATCTTACATGTTCTCAAACACAAGAATGCTTAAGAGGGTAGATGGGTGTGTTAACCAGATCTAGAAACAGCCTGCCCTCTCTTTTTTATGTATGTTTTCTTTCTTCATTTTTATGTATGTATGTATGTATGTATGTATGTATGTATGTATGTATGTATGTATCTATCTATCTATCTATCTATCTATGTATATATACATATATATGTATAATATACATATGTGTGAGTGTGTATTTGTATGTGTATGGACACACACCTGTTTGTATATGCATGTGTGCATACATGTATATAGAGGGCTGATGCCAAAGTTGGATGCCTTCTATGGTAGCTTCCCACCTAATTCATTGATGCAGTCTCTCTTCACAGCTTGGTGTCTTGCCTTATCTGGATAGCCAACTTGCTCTAGGGATCACCTGTCTCCTCCACCTTGGGAACACAGAAATTACAGGTGGGCCACTACACTCACCTGTCACTATGTAGGTTTGGGGGATACAGACTCCAGCCCCTTTTGCTTTCCTGGCAAGCACTTTACTAGGATACCTCCCTCCTTTTGCATCCCCCATCAATTTCCTGTCTGCAGATTAGATATTTGTGAGAAATTGCATGAAAATAAAATGTATCTACACAAACCCTTGGGAAACTGAATCACCTTATAGCTGGGATAAATTATTCTACTGAACATGTAGAGTTCACATCACTTACTGAGGCCAGGTTAGTGTGAGGAAGAGAGGGTACCACACATCTTCTTACCTAATGTGTTATAACACTATTCTTAGCCCTTACAACTGTCTGAACGTACTCTTTTTTTTAGACTCTCTATGCTAGTTATTCCAAAATATTCTGTGGTAATGAGCTCCAAAAACTAATTATATGTCACATAAAAATACTGTCCTGGTATCTATTTCAAGTTGGCCGAACCTTACTCTCTCTTCTTGCACAGATAGTTTACAGATGTTGCTAGGATTTCCGGTTCCCTAGCTCCTGCTATTGTGGGTTGCTAAATTTTATTTTGATTTTTGTTCTCTTTTTCTAAGCATGATTGCTACTGCTGCTCTTACTTGCATTTTGTTTGCAAGGTTCTCAGTAATATAAATGAGTCTAAAGGATACCTTTACACTTTCTTCTCTTGTCCTGAGAAACGAGCTTTCTCTATAGTTATCTATGGTAACTAACTGTTGGACTGTTAATATTATTTATTATTAATATTATTAGTCCAGGATCCTTTTAGGGACTGCAATTTCTTGAATCTAATATTTATCAGCTGTGATAGGACCTTTTAAAAAAAGATTTAAAATTTTTCACAGAAAAACTGAATATCTAATGCTCAAATATAATAAATACCATGAGACCTGTGTTCTATCCATTTAATTTTGTTGCTTTCTTAAGAATGGATATTCGTGAAGGTTTTTGAGCCTCCACAGTAGAAATGTATACTTTTGTATTTAAAATATTGGCCAGATAAGGAGAGGTTTACATTAATATTTGGGAAGTCAAGCCAACCTTAGGTGGTTAAACCACAATAACACATTAAATAAGTAAATTCTGTTATATGGAGATTTCTAGTAGATTACCTTGTGCTCTAGAAATTTTCACCATAGCTCAGCATAGACTCAGCAAACACATGCATCATGATGGTGGAGAACTTGGGGCTACAAATGAGGAAGGTGAAAATCTGTGCTTTCAAAGAGCCTATGTTTTGTGGAAACTCTGTCCATGGAGAAGTCCTAGAAATTGATGGGTCCTTCTCAGGATACCATGCAGTTGCCATTAAAGCAACAGAAAAACCAAGAATAATTATATGCCCTACAAACCTTCTAATGTACTATTAGTGGCTGATGCAGAATAAGTGAAATTATTTTGTGTATAATAAAATACATGCATATGTATGTATATACACAGATATAGATAGATAGATAGATAGATAGATAGATAGATAGATAGATAGATAGATAGATAGATATAAAATGTCACTGTGGTGGTCAGCTTTAATTGTCCACCATCACCTAGGATACCTGGCAAAAGATCCTCAAAGAAGAGCCACCTAGATCTGTTTGTATTGTTGGATATGACCATGCCTGGGAGGGACTTTCTTATTTCATCTAATTAAGGCAGGAAAACTCACTGTGAATGTGGATATCTCCATCTCCTAGGCAGAGGTTCCAGAGCAGAACAAGCAATCAAGCAAGCCAACATGCACACATTCATTTCTCTCTACTTCTGACTGTGGAAGTGACTGGCTGCTTAAGGCCCACCACTGTTATTTTCCTGCTATGAAAAAGTACATAAACATACTTTTTGTACAAATTGCATTAAAATTTGATAAACCAGTATTCAAAATATCCAAGGTATTAAATTATTATACTTGCAACAAGACTGAGATTATAAGCTATAAAATAATAAATTATTATAAAAGTAAAAAAAAAGAAAGAAAGAAAGAAAGAAAGGAAGAAAGAAAGAAAGAAAGAAAGAAAGAAAGAAAGAAAGAAAGAAAGAAAGACTGCAACCTGTAATTGTAAGCCAAATCAACCCGTTCTCCCTGGGTTGCTTTTGGGCAAGGCATTTTATCACAGTCACAGGAATGAAACGAGGACCATTGTCCAGATCTTTGTTGGAACTCCATTGTATTTATACAGGGAGGACCTTTTTCATCATTGCTGTCCAAAATGAGTTTTCCAGGAATTTAGTAACACATGGTTTGGTAAGAAATGAAATGAAACTAAAATTTCTGGCAAGATTGTCTCACTGTTTTAGAAAACCACAGTACCGAGTCAAGCCTGATGGAGTGTTTGGGTCACCCCCCCCAAGACACCTCTACCCCTGTCTTCATCCCTAGCTTTGTCTGCAGTGCAAATGCCAAATGCCAATGCCAGCACAGCATGACTTCATTATGACATCGACTGAAGCTTGTTTTATTATGAATTACTTTCCTTTTATTACTGCTTTATAATATAGTTATGTCAGGATATTGGTTTTGTAAAAGTTATATGCGTCAGCCAAAGATATGTACACTGAATCTCATTTCAAGAGACGTGGGGTTGTTACAAAGGATTTATTATAAAGGTGCATGGAAGAGAATGTCAAACATGATCGAGAAGTCACCCTATGGAGGAAAATATAAATACACTAATAATTTGGGCATCTTTACTCCATTAGAGTAATGTGAGGGGCGGGCAAACAAGTTAGCCCTTGATTGACTGTTAGCTAGTTTTGTTAAGTGTAAAGATTTTTTTTGTTTTGATGTATTTTAAGTGCCCTCTCCCCCCTTTTGGCTGAAAAGTTGAATGAAAGCTAAAGGAAATTCTCTTGATTAATGCAATGCTAAGGAAAACAGTGTTTCTCACAGAAAGCCTTTATACAGAGGGAGCATGTGGGTTGGGAGCTGTTGAGAGCAAAACCCAGAAGGCAAGTTAGTGGATAGGAAGACAAGAAGAGTAGACTATGAGCCCAGTGTTCATTTGGAAACCATGACCATGGCCTCTAAAACTTCTTGAATAAGACATTTGGCATAGACTGCATTCTTACTCTACCAATGGTATTTGGCTACTGTGGTTTTTAGCCTAAGAAGTCAAATTGAAAACTAGATTGAAGTTAGGAACTGTACTGAAGATTGCTAGGTGATGAGGCCAGGAAGGTTGCTATGGACACAGGGCAGGGCTGCATGGGCTGGCTGTATGTCAAATGCTTCTAGAAACAGTTTAAGCAGGGACATTTTCTGAAGAAGAAAGAGTCGAAGAAGAAAAGAAGGGGGAGGAAAAGAAGGAGGTAGGGGAAGGAGAAGGAGAAGAAAAAGAAGAAGCAGAAGCAGCAGCCAAACATGCCCATGAACTCCGAGGCTGAGGTAAGGGGAGAAAAGACAAAATAAATACAAGTCAAATATCTGAAACTCCAAGACTGTTACCCTAAAGGAAGACCCGATCATCAGGCAATTTTCCTTAGTAAAGAGCAGCTGGATCTCTGCTTTCCTTCCATTCCCCTCCCTTCTGGCATGGAAGGACAAACTCAGAGCTTGGCTTTGAAAAGTTCAGGGCGGGTTCTGACACTGCATGATGGACGATGAGGGATTTAACAAGAGATAAAGCCAAGACCTAAGTCAGGCGTGTTGATGTTCTCTGTTCACCTAGTTACACATGGCAACAAGGAAGGAAATGACTCTGGATGATGAACGGTGCCTCCTTACAAAAGAGCTCTCGGCTTGACCATGCTAGTGAATGTTCTAGAATGCTAACCTAAGGACTGTGCTCCTCTCTTCCACCAGCATATCTTCTCTTGCAGAAGAACTCAGTATAGACTTCACCCACTGCATGGTTTTCCATCTCTCACTTAGATGTCTTCATCTCCAGCAATACATGTCCATTTGCTCCCTCACAGTGAGAATGGGAGGTCATCCCTTTCTTTTCTGAGAATTGTCAGTACTTCCAGTATATAGATGGTTCTATAGCATCCTCTAGTTACCTGTTGTCATACGGATAGTGCTAATGAGAAGCAGGGACTTCAGTGGTTGTGTTAATTCATGCACATTCCTTCCCTGCAGCCATATTATAGAAGACAGTAACTTAAGAGGGAAGAAATGCAGTCTGTAATTCTGCGGATAAGTTGTGTGTGGATATTTGAACTGGGTCTAGTGGGGAACCACCATGTTGCAACTTCCCTTACGAGCTCACGAAGAAAGGCTGATTTTTTTTTTTTGTTAATTCCCCAATCGTCTAGGGCTTCCTCTTTAGGAACTGGTGTAACACGCAATATTTGTCCCACATCTGCCTCTTTAAACAGGATGTAAGGTCCAGAAGTCAGGAACCAACCCTGTCTAACTGGATGCTAACTTTGTTCCCACTGACTAGTGCAATGCCTTAGACAAAAAGTTAAATATCTGTAGTGATTCAGGTTCCTACAGCCATGCCTCTCTGTTTACCAGGGGAAATTCAGCCTCCCCACATGCAAACACAGTATGTCCATTTCCAACCATTCATAAAATAAAGTCAACCTTGGCAACTAAAGAAAAAGTAAGATCCTTTCTATTCCTTTATATATTCAAGACACACTCAGAGCTGTCACTTCTGACAATGTATTATCTAAAATGAGTAATATCTATATACATACCTCCTTATAGAGACCGCCTATAAAATTATGACTTTTTTTTAAATTTGGGAACATTTATGGGGAGAAATATATATATGTCATTTCGTTAAAATCCAAAATGTTAAGGCAGAATGCAAGAAGTTAGAAAGAATAAAAAAACATCACCGTATTAACCATGGGGTTACTTATGCCAGACAACACCTAAATTAATTAAATTTTTCATGAGCCCATAGAAACATGGAATACTGGAGAGTCAACAAAGCAAACTATTTTGTATATCCAACTAGTGATGGATCTATGAGAACTTTGAAAAGAGCCAATGTGGAAACTACATGAAGTTCATAATAAAGTTTAAGTACATGCCAAACCGATTTGTGCCGTCTATTATTCTGGCTATGAGCACAGTGGTAAAAGGGAGGGATGCGGGGGCCTTTATGGGAGGTACTGATAATGTAGTTGTAGCACTTTCTGCCAGCTCTTGAGTGCTAAATTTAATAAATGCACTTGGCACTACCACCTGTGCAAACACTCTGTGCTCTTTCCTGTTTTGAGACTTCCCTCCATTTGTTGTGTGTCAGTGCGAATACACATGTGCCAGAGTGTGTGAGTGGAGAGCAGAGGAGGCCCTTCAGGAGCCAGGTCTCTCCTTCCACACAGGTTTCCGAGGATCGAGCTCACAATGATTGGTTGTCGGTGCCTTTAACCATGGAGCCATCTCACTGTCTCTAAAAATTGCACTTCTTAAAAAGTTCTCCTTGGGGGAACTGGAGGGATGGTTCAGCGGTTAAGAGTACTGGCTGCTCCTCCAGGGACTTGGGTTTCATTCCCATTACCCACATGGCAGCTCACAACTGTCTCTAATTCCTGTTCTAAGGGACTTGGTGCCCTCCTCTGGCCTCAGTCAGCACCAGACACACAAGTGGTACACAGACATTTATGCAAGGAAACCATCTATACACCTAAAATAAAATAAAATTAGAAAATTCTCCCAATGTCTATATTAGTGGATATATGTAATATATACATATATATGTATATACATGTATACATATGTGCATATGTACACATGAAGTTGGCATATGTATGTCCCCTTTTTCCTGAGTGATTTTGCTATTACATATGCATGTCTGTGTGTCCCTGAAGCTCGGGGGAAGAGTACATAGTTTTTAATTCTCACTATGTGAGCAGGAGGCTGAAACTGAAACACTGACTCTAGTGCATTCCAGACAGAGAAATCACTTAAAGACAGACTTCTCTGTCTGATTTATAACTTCATGTGTTTCACAGGCTACTGATGTGAAGGAAACAAATTTGGGGCATGGAAAAACTTGTCTATAAACCTAAATAACAATTTTCCAAATGCCTGGGCTAATAAAAGAGATTCCTTTATTTTCCAAACAACGTTTCAAAACAGGTTTGAACCTTCTTTATTTATAGTTGAACTGATCTGGCTGTTTAACTATATTCTACAACATAATTATCATTAGTCTGTTCATATTTTTCACACTACTGAAGTTGAGAACTAGACTAATAGAACTTTATTAAAACAGAAAATTGCACAGAAAAATAAGAGAATATTTTCTGTATTGCCCATAACCCATATATAAGTTAGGCTAATGATACTTCAGACTATCCTCTCCATCCAAACTGTTCTACAGAAGTTTCAAAAGAGCCTGGCCTCTCTTCCCAACACCTGCAGTAATAAAAAAGTCAGGTCAAACGAAGGTATGGTGTTTTACATAGAACATAAGTAAGTAAATAAATAAGGTAAATAAATTGAATAAAAACCAAGCCAAAAAAAAAAAAAATCTTAAAAGAGTCTCTCTTCCATCTGCATAAACTCAGCTGGAAGTTTTCATGAAAAGGCCATTTACTCTCCAGGGCAGCCTGCTGTAGCTAGAAAGAGGCTTCCTGTTCCAAACAAACCCCAGCTCCCTCCTGAGGTAGCCGGGCTTGGTCCCCATCAGCAGGAGGGGAGGCCCCGAGCCCAGGTGGTCAGCAGCCTCCTGCCCACGACTTACCACCAGGAGTGCGCAGCACAGCCACTTGTTCATTGTGGTCCTCGGGAAACCTCAGGAGGCAGCCGCTGGGTCAGTGCTAGGTGCGTCTCTGCAGCCCAGGCAATCATGACGTTTTATATAAGGTCTGGGGAACAGGAAGTATGCCCTGTCTTTGATCTCTTAAGTCCCTCTCTGGACCAACCTTGTACCTTTCCTTTTTAGGAACCCTGGGAGCTGGTGGTGGGGCTGCGGGACACTCCGGGGTTAACGCTTTAGGCGCCGCCGGAGTGGGAGGATCCTGCGCGGAGGCGTGGGACAAGGGGAGGGAATGACTGATTTCTGCAGGGGAGGGGGGGGGGAGAGGGGGAAAGGAAGAAGAAAAGAAGGAGAAAGCCACCGCTGAGCTGAGGAACAAGGCAGCAGCTGTCCCGCTGCCTCTGAGGATTCCGAGGTTTTTTCCGCCAGCGGCTAGCCTCAGGGCAGCTGTGACCTGCGGTGAGAGGCTGGGTACACGTCGGGGGAGCCGCTGGGCAGCCTCCAGGCTCTGGCTCCTCTACTCCAGGTTTCAATTTCAGTAGCCTTTTGCCACACGTCTCAGTCACTGTATCCTTTCTGGGAGACAGCTGGGGTTTTCGTTTGGCCTATTGTCTGAACTCCTTCCCAAAGATTCTGGAGCTCCCCCAAATAATCCCTCTCGCGTAGGGATGGCATTGTCCTCAACATGGCTGAGAGAGTTTATAGTCGTTAATGTGCAAAGTGTCCTGGGCCCGTTGAAGAATTTATTTGTCCAACTCATATTTGCCTGGGTTGTCAGGAGCTAGGGAGAACCAGAAGAATAAATTCTTTGTAGCTGGAGTAGAAAACCTTACAAGCATCTCTTCCCTTCCCAGCATCCTCCTTCCTAAAGGGTTGTTGGCTCCTGAGAGTCCTAACCACTAAGCTTCTTGTCTAATGCCTCTTCACCTATTAAGTCGCCTCTTCACTGCCCTCTGCTGTTGGTACGTTTAAAGATTTGCAAAACGGGGTTCTTGTCCCGCCCATCAGTCCCCACGCTGGTTAGAAGTCACTGTTTCCAAATTGAATTCTCATTCCAAGATGCCATAAGGCAACTCTCAAGTCAGCTGTAGGTGGTCACTCAAACCTGCTTACAGTGTGATGCTTACTGCGTGGTTACTTCTTGCAGAACTGGCTTCCTTATCAGGAGCAGGGTTAGTGAGATGTCTCCTGAGTAGGGCAAATTCTTCTGTCAGCAAGAGGAGCTCCACCTCTTCATGGCATGGTGGATCTCATGCGATCATGAGTTAAAAGTAGTTCACTCCATTAAGACACCAGGGAAGGAGAAAAAGCTGCATGATTCTATACTAGCCTCTTGTGTTTTCATTTCTACTGCTACAACAGTGTGATACCAACACTTAATATCCAAATAAATCTAAATGTTAATTTTCAAGCCCTGTGTTAGTGGCAGAGCTATTATTTCTATTCAAATAGTTGTCTGGGATATTAGCTGAAAACATTTTTCTCAAAACGTAACAAGATGTCAGGGCGCAGGTAGTGACAAAATCTAGAATCATTTGGAAAGACAGCTACAATGAGAGATTAATTATCTACATTGAATTGGCCTGTGGATCTGTTTGTAGGGCACACTGCCTTAATAAATAGATATGGGAAGACTCAGCCCATTGTGGGCAGAACTACTCCCTAGGCAAGGTGTCTTGAGCTATATAAAAGTGAAGAAATAAAGATGCAAGCAAACAAGTACACATGCATGCATTCTTTTCTCTCAACTCTTGGCTCTGGATGTGATGTGACAAGTTTGAAGTCCCTGCCCTGACTTTTCCACAATATTGAGTTATAACACGGCGTTATAAATTTAAGTTAACTCCTTTTTCCCCCCACCCTACCCTCCAAAAAGTATGACATTTTGAAATGTAGACTAAAAATGTCTTCCTAAACCTGTTTCTGCTGTAACAACAACAACCCTGGTATTGTAGAAGGAGACAGCAAGTAGAAACATTTTAAATCATATTAAATATATGTCCACATTCACTTGATTGTAAGAGTTAAATAACAAATGCACTCAATGCAAATTAGTGCTAATAGGAAATATTTACTAAAATAAGGATTTACAGTGTGTGTGTGTGTGTGTGTGTGTGTGTGTGCGCGTGTGTGCGCGCGCGCGTGCATGTGTGTATGCTTCTAGGCCAGAGGGTATTTGTTTGTTTGTTTTCATGCTTGCTTGCTTTCTTGTTGGAGATATGGTTTCTCTATGTAGTTCTGCCTATCCTGGAACTCACTTTGTAGCCAGGCTGGACTTTAATTCATAGAGATCTGCCTGCCTCTGCCTGCCTCTGCCTGCCTCTACGTGCCTCTGCCTGCCTCTGCCTACCTCTGCCGGCCTCTGCCATCCCAGGACTGGGATTAAAGGCACATGTTGCCATACCTATCCTGTAACTGATTTTCCAGCACTTGGGTGATAGAGACAGAAAGATCCGTGGGGCTGACCAATATCAACCTTAGCTGAATATAAGCTTCAGATACCATGAAAGTCACCCCCACCACAGCGCTGGACACATGGGTGCGCACCAGCACATCTGTATTTTTACCTGGAGCACTGTGGGATCCTACTTTAGTACTCATGATTGTTATCCCAAGTACTGCAAGCACTTTACTGACGGAAGCATCTCCCCGTGCCGTGAATTCTGCATGGTCATTATTACCATCATCATTAGATAGAGTGGCCCACCTGGCTTGGAAGTCTGTGCTGACCCCAACCTCAGCCTACTGAGATCTAAGATGATGGTCTTCACCACCAGGGCTCACGTCAACTCCAGTCGGAACTGGTCTTGGGAAAACCAGATAGGAATCCTTTAGTCCAACTCCCTAGTTTTTAAGCCTTAGTTCCACATCTTCCTACTTGTGTAACTTTAGACAAGTGACTAAGTCATTTGAGTTTCCTTATCTGTATAGAGTATTAATCGATCCACAGATTGGAATTACTTCAGGATTTGGATAAAGAAAAAAAAAACACTGAAGAGAATATCACACAGGTTTTGATAAGTTGTGTGTGCATGGAGTCTATTTACTTAATTTTAGACAGTCTTCTGTAGTCCAGATTGTGTTGGACTGCCTACCTAGGCAAGGCTAACCTGAAACTCTGAATCCCATTGCCTGAATCATTTTCTAATGCTGGGATTACAGGCTTGTGTCATCGATTCTGGCTTTCATTCAGTTTTTTTTTTATTTGATATTTTCTTTATTTACATTTCAAATGCTATCCCCAAAGCTCCCCATACCCTCCCCACCCCCACCCCTGCTCCCCTACCCACTCACTCCCACTTCTTGGCCCTGGCCTTCCCCAGTGCTGGGTCTAGTTACTATTATTTGAGGTCTTAGGAAACTTGTTGGAACATGAGGTGAAATTATGCTCCTGGGATCAGGAACACTGTATTTTCCTGAGGTATTCCTTCAAGTTTATAGCTCATGCTTCTGGCTCCTCGCAACTATCCAGGGGGACAAAAAAGCATGATATGGTGGCCATGGGAATAGGGTAATTAGCTGAAATGGTGATGCTAATTTGATTATTATTTGTCACTTGACACAAATTGGAACATCATTTATCTTGAATCACACAATAGACCAGGTATTGACTACGTATCTCAGACTTTGACTGTGGGCTCTTCATTAATCACTTGCTAGCAGGAAACTGACAAGAGACTGTGAATTATTGGTCATTTCATTTGTTGTGTTCCTGTACCAATCTGACCAACCCCTTGGGATATTCCTAAGTGATCTTCCACTGTGGATAGCAGGCCCTGAACACTTGAAACTACAGTTCATCTCAAGAATTAATTGGAAAGGACCTGAAGATATGAACTAATCCCAAGGGGATACATTTGAACGGTAACCTGGAAGACTACATTCATCTTCCTGTGACAGGGAGTTCCCTTACAGGCAGAGGCCATTGGGAATAGCAATCGAGAGTCCAGTAAATTTAACCTCTGTTGCTGGGTATGAGGGCTGCATGATGCTGGCTTTCTAGGCAATACCTTTTCAAATATAACACAAATTCATTCTCCTGAAATCTTTAAATAAAGTCCTATATTAAAACATTGTCACTGCCCATGATGCTGATTATCCCCAACAGCATTGTCCATCTCTCTGTCCTCTAGAGCAGTCAGTTCTAACATTTAGAAAAATGGTACCTGAACATGGTGTGCTTCCCATTTGAGTGCAATTTATCTTTATAGCACAGTAGCTCCGTACCTGATATAGAAAATCATTTATAACCATCATCATAATCGGGGTAGCCGAAACCCAGACAATGATTGATTAGGTGTTCTGAGAGACAGGTCATGCTCTGAGGTGACAAGGTGACTGATCAGATGTTTGAAACATTGCAAGCTTAAGCTTCCTCCACTGAAATATCAAGAATACTCATTTTGAACTTGTGCGTATAAAAAGAACATTAACTTGAAGAATAAGAACATAGTCCTCATTATTTCCCTGTTACCAAGAAGAACCTTCATTCTGAAATAGAACGATAGAAAGGAAATAATAGTGCTGACAGGGTACAGGTCTGATCTTTTCATTCATGTTTGCTGGTTTCTTCATTAGCAATATTTTAAACTTCAATTTTCTGATTTTTAAGGTATTCTATAATGTGTTAAGAATTGGATGGAAATATTTGGGGTTTTGATATTTACTTATTTGTCTATTTACAAAGTATATGAAAACACCAAAATCAACTGTAACTCTTTTTTGATGGAGTTGCTCTCTAGCTGATCTAGGCTCTGCTTTCAAGTGTTGGGATAAATAGCTACTACATTGAAGTGACTCAATGTTCAAGTGACTTGTACATCAAAATAACGATTTATTTGGACATTAAATTTAATCAGTAAATCCCAGAAAAATATAATCAGAGCTATGTGCCAAGTAGAAAGAAATACATTTGCAAAGGGGACCTCTGAACTTGTGTGACTTTAATGTTGAGCTCTAAAATATGAGCCTGTTAGCAGATGGTAAGAAGGCAGAGATCGTCTTGGAGAATGACCACTGGAAGATCAGGAGAATGGGTGAGCAGCATCTACATAAGAGTAAGGATGCTACGACTTCAAGAAACTGAACTCCATCCTCAGGATTTAATTACCTCCACCAATACTCCTTGTGGTAGATTGAGAAATGCCCCCCCATAGGCCCATACAGGGTGGGGGTGGCACTATTAGGAGGTGAGGTCTTGTTGGAGTAGGTCTGACCTTGTTGGAGGCAGTGGTCACTGGGAAAGGGTTTTGAGGTCTCAGATGACAAAGCCACATCTAATGTGGCTTTCATGTAATGCTGCCTGACGATCCAGATGTAGAACTCTCAGCTTTTTCTCCAGCACCATGTCTGCCTGTGTGCTGCCATGCTTCCTGCCGTGATGATAATCAACTAAACCTCTGAAACTGTAAGCCAGCTCCAACTGAATGTTTCCCTTTATAAGAGTTGTCATGGTCTTGGTGTCTCTTCACAGCAATAGAAATCCTAACTAATTCACCTTTTTCTAATATCAATCCATTGGGGGTGATTAGATTCAAAATAAGAATTGGGAGGGGGAGGATATAACATTTATCTTATAGCAGTATGACATGACCATTATACTTTATGTGGGTTATATTTTTCTAAATCTCACTCTGCCAAAGTCTGAGGACCATGCATCCAAGCATAGACACATAAGAACTATGTGTTAAGCTACCAATCATTGCCAAATTTATAGTGTCTCTGGAGATGCATATTATAGAAACAGGGACCAAATATGTCTACACAGAGGGCTTTGTTCCAATCAGCTAAAGAGGCATGGTTTCTTATTGACACAGTTGTGACCTTTCCTGCCAATCATTGCAATTACTCCAACTGAAATTTCTTGAAATCCAGATATCCATCTTAGTGGTAGCACAGTCCCAAGAATTGGTTCCTTAATTAAACAGTGGTTTGTTTTCTCAAATGAACATTCACCCAAAGGCTTCTGAGCAAATAAATATTCACAAAAACAGCATGTTAAAGAAACATGCTATTTAGGGCTCCTGTTCAACTCAAAACTTTGACCATTTTTTTCCTTGGGAGGATCTACTCATCTCTCATAATAATTTAGCAACTCTTATTGTCTACAAACCCCTGTGGAATTTCTCTGTGCCTACCTAATGGAGTTATGATATATGGGCTCCGAAGAACTATTCTTTGAATAGACAATTAGCTGCTTCTATCTGGGAAAGAACCTTCCTTAACTAAATCTATCTTTCTGAAGCAGAGGCTAGGATGTGACAGTTTTCACAGAATTAATCTACTAGACTGAATTGTTTCTTCCAACAAGGGTTTGTTTATAAACGTTTGAACTTAAAGGAAGACCTTTACGTGAATATCCAGTTAAAGAGGTACGGTAGATGATCTTCTTTGTCAATCTGACTAAAGTTAGAATCACCATGTGGACGTGCTTTGGAGTGTATCTGTGAGTATATTTTCAGAAAGACTTACCTTAGGAAGAAAGCCTGCTCTGAAAGTGGGTATGGCATCTAACGGGCTGGGATCTCTGACTTGATAATAAGGACAAATTGTGCTGAGGGCCAGCATTTCGCTCTTTGCTTTCTTATTATACATGCATCATGGAGAGCAGTATCATTTCTACCAGCATGCCTTCCTACCTATTGCAGACTGTGTTTTCAAACTATTAGTCAAGAAGAACCTTTCCTTTAAGTTGCTTTTTATCAAGTATTCAGTCACAGGAATGAGAAGAGAAACTAATACAAGAGGGAACCACAGTCATCTAATGTCCAGCAAATAAACAACATAAACAAATCAGTAAATAAAGTCTATTTAAGATTTAAAACACTACTAACATATTCAGATAATGTTTACTTAGCCATCTCATGAATATCCAAAAGCCTGTATCTCTACTCAAATTTCGACCACTTCTTCCACAAACAGTAGGAAGATATTGATACATCTTAAATGTGAGAGAAATAGTTTGATGCACAGGTAAAAGGATTACTTCCTGTGATGAAAATGTGAAACATGAAGAAGCAGAAGGACTACCAGGTAGCTCATACCAGGATGGTCCTCATTAAACCCTTAGGTCCTGAGAGATAGAAAAATTAGTTTCAACTCCATCATTTATAACCAAAGTGGCTTTGGTGAAGTTACTATATGTCTCCTGGTGTCTCCAGCCTCTGGATTTTATTTATAAATGTGAATACTCTAGTCATTAATGAATTCATAATACTACATGAGAATTCTAGCAGAGCCAAATAATGGGACAGGTTTTGAGTCCTAAAGCATTCTAAGTTTCTGTAGCTCTTAGTAATAGTTAACTTCCTCGATCCTAATTGTAATTCTCATTCAAAATGAATAGAAAGATATTAAAAAGCTAAATGTAAAAAATAAACAGCTGATATACTGCATATTCCAGTCTTACCAAAAAATAGTTTGAATACTTTCATCCTCAAAGAATAATAGATATTTTTAAAGACAGACAAGCTATTATACAATGTAAGCACATATTAAGTCATTACACAGTACAACATAAATTGCATATAATTTTTACTCATCAATTTATAAAAAGACACCAAGGCAGGTTGATAATACAGTACAACAGCAAAGCAGAGCATTCACATGGTTTTGAATTCTGCTCCCAACACAAGGAAAAAAAATCCCAAACAAGAGTAAGCAAAGAAAACAGCAGGGAGATATCCAAAGTGAGGCACTTTTGCTAGGTGAGAATGTGACAATGTGTGATTGTTTTAATTTTTAGTTTTAGTATCTATATATTTTCTATATACTTGTTATTTTTTTTCCCAAACAATGGTGTCATCTTGCATGCTCACGGTCTGTAAATGTTGCATGAGTATTTCACACGTAACAGCTTCATGGACACCGGCACCGTTGTTTCTGTCGCTTCTGTAATAAGACTGTGTCTAGAGAAGTTAGCTAACGTACAGACCGTCAGCAGCCAGATTTGGGACTGCACAGTTTAATTTCAAAGTCTATGTTTCTCATTATCTCTGCTGCCTTTACTAGATGGAACAGTTTTCTGAAGCTGAAATTCAATTAATTTCTTTATGCAGAACTGCTAAGTGTTTGGGATATCTTCAGAGCACCCAAGAATTAGAAGTAAGTAAAAATTAGCTTCTCTTATCAGAGAAATGTGCATATTCATATATACTTATTGGCAATTGGTCCACAAACTGTCAACCAATGTGTGCTAATACTTTGAGGAAGTTATAGCTATCCTTTACTCGAAAGTTATGAAGACAATTTGCCAAACAAATGAACTGGATCAAATGTAAGAAGATCCAAGAGAAGAAGAGAAGTATAGTGCCTCCATCCAATGAACCCATGTTTCTAGAATCAGAAGAGAATCCGGGAAGTTGAAGGTCAAGTCTGAAGTAATAATTTTAAATGTAAACGGGCAGGGGAGGTGCATTCTGTATTTAGATGAAGGCTAAAAATTTTAAAGAGCTTTAAGCTAATGTTTACCACATTTCTGGCTGCTATTGTCCACATAGAAGAAAATGTTAAATTAACATAATGCAATAAAGATTAAGACGTAGGCTTGTTCCATAAAGCAAGAAACACTTACTAGGGAATAAGATTTGCCAGTCTCTCAGGGTTGTTTTGATTTGCATTTCCCTGATGACTAGGGATGTTGAACTTTTCTTTAGGTGCTTCTCAGCCATTCGAGTTTCCCCAGTTGAGAATTCTCTGTTTAGCTCTGTTTGCCGTTTTTTGATAGGGTTATTTGGTTTGCTGGAGTCTAACTTCTGGAGTTCTTTGTATATATTGGATATTAGCCCTCTATCAGATGTAGGGTTGGTAAAGATCTTTCTCAATCTGTTGGTTGCTGTTTTGTCCCATTGATAGTGTCCTTTGCCTTACAGAAGCTTTGTAATTTTATGAGGTCCCATTTGTCAATTCTTGATTTTAAAGCATAAGCCATTGTTGTTCTGTTCAGGAACATTTTTCCCTGTTCCCATCTGTTTGAGGCTTCCTCGCTTTCTCTTCTATTAGGTTCAGTGTATCTGGTTTTATGTGGAGGTCCTTCATCCATTTGGACTTGAGCTTTGTACAGGGAGATAAGAATGGAACAATTTGCCTTTTTCTACATGTTGACCACCAGTTGAACCAGCACCATTTGTTGAAAATGCTGTCTTTTTTCCACTGGATGGTTTTAGTTCCTTTGTGAAAGATCAAGTGACCATAGGTGTGTGGGTTCATTTCTGGATCTTCAATTCTATTCCATTGATCTACCTGTCTGTCACTGTACCAATACNATGCAGTTTTTATCACTATTGCTCTGTAGTACAGACTGAGGTCAGGGATGGTGATCCCCTCAGACCAGTCAGAATGGCTAAGATCAAAGTCTCAGGTCACAGCAGATACTGGCAAGGATGCGAAGAAACAGGAACACTCCTCCATTGTTGGTGGGACTGCAAGCTGGTATAACCACTCTGGAAATCAGTCAATTTTCCTTAGAAAATTCGACATATAGTAACTGAGGACTCAGCTATACCACTCCTGGGCATATATCCAGAAGATGCTTCAACATATAGCAAGGACACACATGCTCCACTATGTTCACAGCAGCCATATTTATAATAACTGGAAGCTGGAAACAATCCAGATGTTCCTCAACTGAGGAATGGATACAGAAAATGTACATTTATGCAATGGGGTACTACTACTCAGCTAACAAAAACAATGACTTCATGAAATTCACAGGCAAAAGGATGGAACTTGAAAACATCATCCTGAATGAGAGAACCCAGTCACAAAAGAACACACATGATATGTACTCACTGATAAATGGATATTAGCCCAAAAGTTCAATATATCCAACATACAATTCACAGACCATATAAAGCTCAAGAAGAAGGAAGACCAAAGTGTAGATACTTCAGTGCTTCTTAGAAGGGGAAACAAAATACTCACAGGAAGAAATATGGAGACAAAGTGTGGAGCAGAGACTGAAAGAAAGGCCATCCAGAGACTGCTCCACCTGGGGATCCATCCATATACAATCACCAAACCTGGACTCTATTGCAGATACCAGGAAGTGCTTGTTGACAGAAGTCTGATATGGCTGTCTTCTGAGAGGCTCTGCCAGAGCCTGACAAGTACAAAGTCTGATGCTTGCAGCGAACCATTGGACTGAGCACATGGTCCCAGATGGAGGAGTTGGAGAAGGGACTGAAGGAACTGAAGGGGTTTGCAGGCCCAAGGGGGGAGCAACAGGGTCAACTGGAGAGATCCCACCGGAGCTCCAGGGGGACTGTACCACCAACCAAAGAATACATGTGGAAGACCCAGGGCTCTACCACATATGTGGCAGAGGATGGCCTTGTTGGACATCAGTGGGAGGATTGGCTCTTGGGCCTGAGGGGGTTCAATGCCCTAGTGTAGGGGAATGCCAGGATGGGAAGGCAAGAGTGGGTGGGAAGGCAGGAGTAGGTGGGTGGGTGGGTGCAGGAACACCCTCATAGAGGCAACGGGAGGGAGATAGAAAAGGGAGTTTCCAGAGGGGAGACCTGGAAATAGGATAACATTTGAAATGTAAATAAAGAAAATATCCAATAAAAGAAAAAAAATAGATATGATTTAGAGTAAATATATATATATATATATATATATATTTGCTGGGCTCAGATGCTTATACCCGGTAATTACAGTCAGGAGGTTTCCTCCAACTGGTTTTTAACATGCTTTAACTTTTAACAGCAACTTTTGTCTCTTGAAGACAATATTTCTCTATTAATAATGCACAATGTAACCGATTCTGCACCTTGAGTACCCAAAGTTTCCACCACAAGGTCCTACTTACATTAAGAAATGGAACTTCAGAATGGACTGAATTGACTCCCAGCTTCTTCCCAAGGAGCAGACATCCCAAATAAATTAAATGTCATCCTTGTAGAGAGTAGGTCAACAGGATTGAAGTGTACACAGGTCAGACAGGTCAGGGTGTTTCAATCAAGAATTTTAAAAATAATTAAGTCATAAAAACAAACAAACCAACAAAGAAGCTGGCCATGGCCATACAAGCCTGTAATTCTAACACTCTGGAGGATTTGGCAGAAGAAATCCATTTCCAGATCAACATGGGCTGGGCGTTAGAGGAAAGACAAAAAGAGGAAAGAGTCAATGAAGAAATGGAAGGAGGAAGAGAGGGAGGGAAGGACAGAGAGGTGGAAGGAAGTAGGTAAGAAAGGAAGGGGGAAAGAAGGAAGGAAGGAAGGAAGGAAGGAAGGAAGGAAGGAAGGAAGGAAGGAAGGAGAGAGTGAGGGAAGGAAGGAAGGAGAAGGAAGGGA
>NC_034606.1:20277153-20303611 GCF_900095145.1 Mus pahari
AGGAAGGAAGGAAGGAAGGAAGGAAGGAAGGAAGGAAGGAAGGAAGGAAGGAAGGAAGGAAGGAAGGAAGGACTGAAGAGGGCAAATGAGAAGTGAGTGGGAAGAGATTTGTGGGCAGAAAAGAGCCTAGTCTAGCACATGGGGAAAAGAAGATGGGGCTTGGCTCCGGAAGACTCTACATAAAGAGCACAGCAGCCTCTGTTGCTGCCATTCCTCCTCGGACACTGCAGTCACCCTTGAAGTCTCATATTGCTCTGAGCACCACGTGCCACTGGCTGGAGGCTAGGAACATGAGAAGAGGGGAACCTGAGAACAGTCAGGGTCCCCTCCTGATGTCTGCTAGGAAGGGTGTTATCTGAGCTCTGCCTTCTTCTCTCAAAGGGCACATTGCTTTTCTTGCTGGGGTGGGTTCCAAGAAAAGACAAAAGAATACTTGTACTTCTAAGTCACTTGGGAATATTTAGTGCAGAGGGACCAAAGGATGGGTCCACAAAGGATGAAATATTTGTTTCAACTTCAGTCAACTTGTGGCAAAAAAAAAAAAAAAAAAAAAAAAAAAAAAAAAAAAAAAAAGTTTTCTTAGCAAAATAAAGTCTAAAAGTAAGCGAGGTCGTGCTCAGAAAGAAAAGCAAAAAACATGCATGCAAGTTCATACCAAGGTCACATTCAGTCTTAGAAAGTTTTTTAAAGGGTTGGGGGGGCTTATAATGTTCAATTTTCTTTGTTTTCTTAATTATTTGAGAATTTTATAGATCCATATAATACCCTTTTTTTTTCTTTTAGACAGGATCTCACTATGTGGCCCTGTCTATCCTGGAACTTGCTCTGTAGACCAGGCTGGCCTCTACCTCAGAGATCCTCCTGGCACTGCCTCACAAGTGCTGGGATTAAATATGTGCACCAGTGCACTTTTTAATGCAAAAGGATAAAATGATACTAAATATTTTGATCATATTCATTCCCTTTTCCCCCAATTCTCCCTGATCCTATCCTCCCCATTAGCTACCCAATGCTATGGTCTCTTTCTCTTTCTCTGTTTCAAAAGAAAAGAAAATCAAAACAAACAAATAAAAAAAATCAATAAGACAAAAAAAAAGAAAAAAATCAATAAATATTCAAAAACCCATGGAGATGGTTTTGCGTTGGTCAGCTACGTACTCCCAGGCATTCGAGCTGTCCTGGAGTGTGGTAGATATCCCCAGTGACATTCTATTGAAGAGAACTGATAATTCCCTTTCACAATGGGTATCAACTGCAAATAGCTTCTTGTCTTTGTGTCTACTTCTGCTCTGCAGTGCTGGTATTTTGTCTTGTTTGAACCTGCTCAGATCTTATGTGATCCCATAGTTCTATGAGTTCATATGTGTATCACTCCTGTGCACTCGGAAGATGTTGCTTCTCTGGACTCATCTAACCCCGCTGGCTCTTACAATCTGCCCATCCCCTCTTCTGCAGAGGTTTCTGTTTGTTGATTTTTTTTTTAAAAATTTCATTTTCATTTGTATATAAGTATACGGGTGTATATCTATATGGACATGTGCCACATGTGTCCGGGTGCCAGAGGATGCCTGCCAAGGGCGTCTGATACCCTAGCACTGGAATTATACAGACAGTGTGAGCGCTGGGAACAGAACAGAGCAGGAAGTACTTTTAACCACTGAGCCATCTCTTCAGGCCTTTGCTATTCCATTTTAAAGAGATGCTGCTATATAGTTTAACAGTAACATTGTTGTATCATCGTTTTTCAAACTTCAATATTTATCCCCAGGCTATTGAATTTTCCACATTATGTAAATGAGTGTTGTTGCCTACGCATTTGTGCATCATTACTTTCACCCAGTCGGGAGCTGCTTTTACCCTTGGAAATTGTGTACTTCCTGGCAGCTCAGAGATTGGGGCAGCTGACTCTCCCTGGCAGGTATGGGATGTGAGACTGAGTCACTCTAGAATCTCAAAGAGATCCTTGTTTGTGGAAGCAGCAAACAGTGAGTGATTCAGGAGCTTGGTGGATTCCTAACAGCCTGGTACTTACCACTTACCATGGTTTGTGTTGGAAGGGAGCTTGGCCCCTGCTTTACTGACTGTTAGCTGTGGGAGAGATGAAAGGAACAAAAAAGCAGAAGTTCCAACTATAAGCCCAGGAGGAAGTGTACAAGAGGGGATTTTTGTTGTTGTTGCTGCTGTTGTTGCTGTTGTTGACCATTTACATTTTGTTCTTAAACCAGCAGATGTAAGAAAAGGGCTTGGATAACGTGGCACAGAGACCTGTAGCCTTTGGGGACCTTGTAGAACAAGGACAATAGGGTGTGGTGCTCATGAGTTGAGGCTATGATGTTGGACTGTTTGCTTTTGCATCCTAGCTCAATAGCTCCATTCTATTTCGTTGTGCTTCCGTTTCTCCATCTTGAAAATGGAGAAGGTAATGCCAGTATCCACCTTTTTGGTTGTCTCTGCATTCCCCCTCCCCAAACATGCATGAAACACTTAAAAGAATGTTTGGAAAACCTTAGCTTCCCACAGGCATTAGTTCCTATCTTCAATAAAATTTATTGCTGAGTTACTAGAGTTGTACTTTGAGCTATGTCAACACAGCTGCCAAGGACATTTTTATAATTGTAAAGAATGGGCATTCTCCAATGGCCACTTACCTAACAGGAAAAATGAAAAAAAGAAAAAAGAAACCTAGATTCATAGTAACTTGACCCTGGAAGTCAAGTTACTTAGGATTTAAGTGTCCCCAAGTGCTTACAACATAGAAACCCTCACTTGTCACAGTTCAATCTACTCTCTTGGATGTCTATGTATGCTCATTACCTCTTACCTGATCGCTTCCTCTGAGTTTTCTCTGTACTGGTGCATACTTTCCAAATGTAGTGGTCAGACAGCATAAACACAGAACTATTATATTTAGTTATAATTTAGTTTAGAAGATAAGATAGGAGATAAGATGGGAGTACTTGCAATTCAATGGGAATGATATATATACAGGCTTCATGAGAAACAGTTGTTTGGAAAAACTAGTAGAGTTTTGAGAGGAATATACGAGAGGAGATATATCCCAACAGAAGAAAGATTACTCGTGGTTTAAGAGTGGATGGGAATGGGGTGGGTGGATCACAATCTATGACAAACGACAGGTACTGCAGGGAGTTTGTTCCCATCAGAGGGGAAGCAGACAAGTCCTCAAGAGGCTGTAATCACTAGTGTTTGAAATGGTGGAGAAAAGAAAAAGGGTGTCTTAGGGTAAGAACACATGATATGAACAATAGACACTTGTTTTTTGGGAAGTAGAGGTTCAAAGGTTTTGACCATAGATAACAGCTTAAGACATCATTTGTAAACTATTCATTTCTTTTTCATACTTTATATTAGTGAAGTTGGTGTGACATTTAAAGAAGTTAATAAGTACCTCATTGTCACACCCATTGCTCTCAGAATATAAAGATAAAGGTGTTTTTCTTTCAAGAGGAAGGCCTGTGAGAGATACCGGATGATAATGATGACTGCAAACGGGATTTCTTCCTTTCTATAAAATTGGAATGAGCGTTTCTTTCTAGTCTATAGCCATAAGGCTCTGAAGATGTCAGGTCTTTTCTGATCTAGGGAGCTAAGGAGGGTCAGACCTAGTTAGCACTTGAGTGGAGGAAATGATCTCCTAGCTACAGAGATGGCTCAGTGAGTAAAGTGTTTGCCATGTGAATACCAAGACAGGAGGTCAGATGCCCAGAATCATGGAAACACTGGACATGCTAGGCGGGATACCACTAATCCCCCTGAAACAAGGTGGGAGGTAGAGATAGAGGAAGTTTTAGAAGCTTGTACACCACCTAGCTTGGTGTCTACAGCTGCAAATAAAAGACTCTCAAACAAGGTAGCAGGTGAGATTAACATTGGAGTTTTTCTCCAATGTCACCTGCAGGACCATATCTGCAGGTATGCTGTGGCACATGTGTACCTGCATACACACACACACACACACACACACACACACACACACACACACACACACACAGAGACACACACACACACGCATAGATAGGCGCATGCATTTGTAAATACATACAGATGAAAAGAAATGAGATACTTTTTCATGAAGTATTTTGTAATCACGTATTTATGTACATGGAATCAATTTGTTATCTAAATTATAGCTAACACTTCCATAGCTCTTGGAGATTGATAAATATTGTGTGATTATTTAATCACTTGACTGTCCCAATAAAATAAGAGGTTGACAGACTCAAACATAATTAATAATCTATCCATGTGCTATATAAGTGATCGAAGTAAGAACCCAATGACTTCACAGAGGACCAGTGGTCAGTCTAAGACAGCACAGTTAGAAAGAGGTGGACCCAGGCTGGTGAGATGGCTCAGTGGGTAAGAGCACCTGACCGCTCTTCCGAAGGTCTGGAGTTCAAATCCTAGCAACCACAGGGTGGCTCACAACCATCCATAACAAGATCTGACACCCTCTTCCGGAGTGTCTGAGGACAGCTACAGTGTGATAGTCTAAACCTTAGACTTTTTCAAAGCTTCTGTGGCCTGTCAAATTTTGATGGTTGCTTTCACAAAACATAGTCTACCATTTTAAGTAAGCTCTCAGAAATCACAGGCCAAAGAATAATTTTGTCTGTACTTCAATTCCTGATTTGCTTGGAGCTCATGGGTGAGAGACTTCAAGTGTCTTGTTGATTCCGGACCTGGCTCTCAGCACAGTGCAGAAACTGGACAGCAGTGTTGAAGGGCTATGAAATAGTGGCTTGGCTCCGGGACATGATGCAGTTTGTCGACTTCTTGGCCTGTTTTCTCTCTTTCCCATCTCCGACTCTTCACACTCAGGGTAGAAGGACAGGGAAGTCCGTTGCTGAAGCTCTACTTCTCTGGCACCACATCTGCATCAAAGTGGTGTTGATTTTGGCATCTGGTTGGCTGAACTTGAAAACTTGAATCTTCCTTGAACAGTTTTTGTTTTGTTTTGTTTTGTTGTTTTGTCTTTTTAACCTTTAAATTCAGACGAAGGTTATTTTTGCTTAGAGAGACCTCAAGATTTCATCAAGAATGTGAATTGAGGAGATTTTATTTTTAAAATCTTCTACTCCTTTTCCAAGGTAGAAAAGCAGCTAAGTCATTTTTAGAGGAGCACTGAGAAAATTGGTATGTCAGCTATTTAGCTGAAGAAAGGCTGAGCTCAAACTCACACAAGGCATGCTCATCTCAATACGTCTTAAAAACAAGCATCCCTTGTTGTTTTCCATTACCTAAGAGCTAGACACTCTGCCAGGGTGGAGGATGTGAATTCTAGTACTCCAACAAGAATGTCAAGAAGAATTTCAGTCCCTTTAGACTATTATAAGGCTAGCAACTGTAGGCTGCTGAGACAGCACATGCAAATCCTACTGGAAAGGGGTCTTCCCTGTGGAAAGATGGGGAAATCCCGGGATGAGTCCGTATGTATGCATTCCATAGAATTTTCCTGTGTATTCCCGAAAACAATAATGAGCTTCTTTCAGAGTAATGCCATTTAGCTCTCCAGTGAAAATTCAGTTGACTAAATGGATAGATTTCTCCATGCATTGCAAAGACAAAGACAAAGACAAAAACAAAGACGAACTTAAAGACATTTCATTTACTAGGAACACATCTAACAATTTAGAATGGCAAAGCATCTTTGTTGAGGCATAATTAGTACACAAAAACCAAAAGGAGCTGATGTGTGCAATTTGAGCAGTTTGTTCAAGTAAGAGAATAGACACACTGAAGGCCCCTCAAAAGCCCCTGTTCATCTGGCTTTGGTTTTATGGTGAGAAAACTTATGTGATTTCCCTACCTAACAGAATTTGAATTTACTCTAACGTATAATAATATTAAAAATACTATGTCTTATCCCTATATACCAGAACAGTAGTTCTTAACCATTGAAATGCTGTAACTCTTTAATACAGTTCTTCATGTTGCAGAGCCCGAACTATAAAAATTATTTTTGTTACTCCGTCATAACTGTAATTTCACTACTGTTGTGAATCTTAAGGCAAATAGCTGTGTTTTCTAAGAATCTTAGGCCATCCCTCTGAAAAGATCAGTTGACTCCCAAAGGGGGTCATGACCCACAGGTTGTGAACCACTGCGTTTGAACTTATTTGCCTGATATAAATGAACACCAGTTGAATAGCTTTACTTCTTTACCCTTTGGCCCCTGGAAAACATGAATGTTCCTTCTGCTTGGATGATTAGATTCCTCCAGTTACCCCATGCAAGTAGACGCAGCAGTTGCTCTGTGACAGGTTTACTCAAATTGATTCTTTTACTCAATCAACAAACATAATAAGGGCCTTCTAGCTGTCAGACACTGGCTAAGTCAGAGCTCAGACGTTCAAGGAACAATTATTTTGTGGGAGGCAGATTCCTTACAAAGAGAAATAGAAGTTGTAAAAGAAATACAAAAGACAAAAGAGGGGAGTGCTGTGGATATTCATGCGGTGAGGAAGAAGTCTTGTTCTGACATGAAGAAGGAATGTGTTGTTGTTTGTTGTTGTTGTTGTTGTTGTTGTTGTTGTTCCTATTCCTGTTCCTGTCCTTGTCCTTGTCCTTATTCTTATTGAAGGGGAGTCTCAGTATATTGCCTAGACTGGCCTGGAACTCACCATGTAGACCAAAATAATCATGAACTTATAAGGATCCACTTGCCTCTAGTCCTGAAGTGCTAGGATTAACGTCTGAGCCATCAAATTAGGCACAAGAAACTCCCTTTCAAGTTGTTGGTCAAGGTAGATCAAGAGATTTCGCAAACAGTATAGGTTATTTCTGTGGCCCTTGGTTGCTACTCTGAAGTTGAAGGCATATTCCTACTACCGAAGACACCACAGACTTTGGCCACAGCACTTGGAGGGTTAGAGCTCGATTTGACCTTCAACCCTCCTCCCTGCAATCTAGCTCTCACAGTGCCATCGGGTGCTCCACAAGCTTCCCAGAGGGGGAAGCAATTAATATCCCTACCCAGCTGTGCTGTGAACCACAACCATGAAAAGTGTGGCATGCTGTTTCTAAAGGTGCAATAGTGGATTTGTATTTTGGTGGCAACCAGCACTCATATTAAGGACTCCCCAGTAGAAGGGAAAATGAAACCTTAGCCAAGAACTCACCCTGGATATTGAAGTTGTAAATTTTAGGGAAGAAGGAACTTTTTAAAACTACTTTATTAATGAGCATAATTCCTAACTGCATCCTAAAACCCATCCTTGAACACACAGGTATTTCTAGTTCTCAACCATCATCAAAAAAAGTGTCTCTTAGAAGGAGACAGAGGCCAATACAGGAAACAACAACTGGTAAAAATGCAAAGAACTGACTGTGGTGGGCCAAATCTGATGGATATACATCTGCAACACAGTTCTCCTTTGTAAGGCTCAGGAAATATCTCAGAAGAAAGGGAAGAATGTTTGTCTGAGCCAGAGGACCTGGGTGCCTGCTGGGAGATTGTTTCTCTTAGAGATGACAAGGTGAACCCATGACACCTCAACAATATGGCTACTCACGAAATACCTGCAAACACATGTTAATGTGAATGGGGGGGAAGTATCATTGTCCTAATTAGGGTTTCCATTAATGGAGTGAAATGCCATGACTAAAAGGAAGTCGGGGAGGGGTTTATTTACTTATACTTCCATATCCTAGTTCTTGTAGGAAGTCAGGACAGGACTCAAGTAGGGCTGGGACCTGGTAGCAGAAGCTGATGCAGAGCCATGGAGGGTGCTGCTGCTTACTGGCTTGTTTATTCTAGACTACTTAATCTTCTTAGAGAACCCAGGACCACTAGCCCAGGGATGATACCGCCCACGGTGGACTGTCTCCCACAGCCCACCCCACGGCCACATTAATCGATAGTTAAGAAAATGTCTTACAGCTAGATTTTATGGAGGCATTTTCTCAATTGAGCATCTCTCCTTTCAAGTAACTCAAGCTTTTGTCAAGTTGACATAAAGCATAGTCAGCACATGTGAACCTCTTCCTAGAGAAAGAACTATAAGCTACTAATGACTACTGAGAATGAGAATTGGTCTTTTATGGGGGCGAACATACTGATTGGTACTCAATAGCAAGCATTTAGTCCTAAAGCCATACAACCACAACATTAAGGAGATGTAATATATGAGTGTTTGTAACAATAAGAAGAAGAAAAAGAAGTCATTAACTTGAGAGGGAGTGGGGGGATGAAAGCAATTGAAGAAAAGGAAAGGAATAAATAATGTATTTACATTCTAATTAATATTCTTAACTTATAAAGAAATTAGATAAACTTCATTTCTGTAGTTATGGATCAGAATCATGAAAGTAATTACAGCATACATATACAGAATATCTTTTAAATTTAGTTACTTTGGTAAATACTGCTGATTTTCAAAATATGAAACAGAGATTCCAAAAGTTGTTCAAGCCCACAGAATAAAGATTTCCATAGCTGGGGTTATGCTGTATCTGTCACAAGAGTCACAATGTGTCACATGAATAAAGGGTTGGGTCCTAGTCAATATGTCTATTTTTTTTTCTGATGACGTCAAGGCAAGGTTCTTTCTCTTGGTACACACTGTCTGCCTGCGTGTTTCTCATTTCTTCTTGTCATCATTTATTGCACACTCTGATGTATTTCATCAATTTTAAGATGCCCTATTCTTCATGTTTTTCATGTCTCTAAATTTAGCATCAAGATATCAACAACTACAGCAAGGAAAATTTTGAAGTACTGTTTTCATTATTTACTGTAAAGTCTACGATGCATTTCTGAAATGGCGGCTTCTTATATTCCTCAACTACGTATAGTTTTGCTTGTGCAGACATTGCATGTTTTTATACAGTGGTATACAAGGTGGCAAAGGATCACTGTTTTTCCCTAATTCTTTTTTTCATTTTTCCATCTCCTGTCATTTGAAATATTATCTAACTAACTGAAGGCTAAATAGGTACTGCATGCCTACTGTGTGCTGGGAGTGGTGTGAAGTGCTGGATTTGGAATGAGGACTAGAGTGGGCCTGCTCTCTACCCTCAGGGAAGAGATGCAAACAAACAAGGAAGCACACAAAGCAACCATGTCATTTTGTTTTGTGGCGCTGGAATCAAAGGGTCAGTGTTCTACCCTGGAGTACATTTCCAGCCAACAAATGTGTAATTTACTGTGGGGAGTGGAGAGGAGTGAAAATATTGATGCGGAGGGAAAAACAAAACAAAACAAACAGGACTGGAGTGTTTTCCACACTTGGATTGGAAAGTGGAAAGTTGGGGAGGAACTCTCCGAGTAGATAACAAAGCTGACTGACTAAATGGCATAAATCTAGGTTTCTCGGCTATCGGCTGCGTGGAACGTTGTTTCTCACATCAAAGTAAGACCTTTTGTATCTACACATGTTTATCTTGTTGTCTTTTAATTTTTATTTAAATGTTTTCATGCAATAGATCTTGATCATATTCTTGCTCCTTCCTAACTACTTCTAGATCCTCATCTCTTCCCTACCTCCCCAGCCCTTCTCTCTCTCTCTCTCTCTCTCTCTCTCTCTCTCTCAGAAACAATAGAAGAAACAGAAAAAAATAAAGGAAAATCAATACAAGAAAAAAATACAAAAATAAAACATACTCACAGAAGAAACATGGAGTCCATTTTGCATTGACACTGACTCATAGACATGAGGCCCACCCTAGAGTGTAATTGAAATATCCAGTTACACTCCAATGGGGAAAAAAAAAACCAACCTAATTTTTCTTTCGCAATTGGTCATTAGGAGCCCATAGTGGTATATTTGCATGGATCCTTTGTATTGAGTAGATTGCAAATGCACAGATTGCTTGCAGAAGACAAAAAAGAACACTGGAGTAGGAAACAGTGCACCACACATACACACACACACACACACACACACACACACACACACACACACACAGAGAGAGAGAGAGAGAGAGAGAGAGAGAGAGAGAGAGAGAGAGAGAGAGAGAGAGAGAGAGAGAGAGAGATCTGGCATTGCCATTTTATAAATTCTGATGGTTACCTACTTTACCCAATCCTCAGCAAATTTACTCTTTTAACTGGAAAAATATCCTAGAGATGTGAATGATGGCATTGAGCTTTAATCCTTACATACAGTTATTAATCCCAGTAAACTGTCTATAGCTTACAGAAAAACCTTGAGTGTGAAAAGAGACAATCTATTCAATTTCAGAGTTTAATATGCTGGAAAATGAATGATAGTTGATGACATCAGGGTAATATCCCTACTTCAACTATTATCATAGGCTTTCTAGATAAGTATTGGGTTCTGTGCCCATCTATATTTACAAAAGCAGATCAAATCCATTATACAGCAACAGGCAGCACAAATGCTCACATCAACTAGATGATGTTGCATTAAACTTTAAGGATAAGGGATGCGGTGGAGATCTAGAAAGCCAGGGACTTTTGTCAGCTTTGGTTTTGTGGGGAGCAGGAGAAAATTATAAGGCACAGGACCATGGAATGTTGAGAAAAAAAAATTGATTCTACTTGGGTTGGAAAGAGATGGGATTGATGTGGGATGCATCAAAAACTTTAAGGAGAGGTTTTGGGGTATTAATATTACAATTACATTACACAGAAAAGAGAGGACTAGGTGGATCAATTCCCTGGCAGGCCTTCCACAGCAGAGGTACAAACTTCTTAAGCAGGTAACTTAAAAGGTAACCTTGTAGGTGCAACTATATTTCAACAGTTCAAAGTGCCATTGCAAATCAAGTTGTTTCTAACTCTCTGTTGTCCCCTCTGTAGTGCTGGATTTTTTTTTTCAGAAGCCTTTTCCTTTATGATTGCAAAATGGCTGCCACATACCTTGGCATAGCTATTTTTAAATTATTATTTATTTACTACTAGCTTGCAAAGAATTGGGTTTCACCAAGGCATGTCCCAAATGAAACTTGTAGTTCTTGTTTCTTGTCCCACATCTCATCCAGCCTCCTTCTTTCCCTTCCATCCATGTCCCTGTCTATGATATGTATACAGAATGGGATTTAGCCAAGCTGTTAAGAGAGATACATTTTAAAGTCAACATATCATTTTTATACAATTCTACACACACACACACACACACACACACACACACACACACACACCTAAAATGGAAACATCTTTCTCAAAATTCTTTCCACCAAAAAGAAGCACCATTCTCCTTCTGACTATTCTATTTCCCCATTTCTCATCCCAGATTTAACTTTATCTGGTAAAATAGCTGGGCCACATACCATGCTGTAAGTGCAAGTGAAGCTGGCTGACATTTGCTCTCTCTGTTAGATGGTAGAAGCTATTCACCAGGAGGATGCATGTGTATGAAGCATAGGGAATGTATGGTGACTGATGGGTGGGCTTCCAGAACCATCTCTCATTAGTCTCATGCTCAGAACCTGACACAGAGCTCTGCTTTCTAAACCATAGAAACTCAGTTGATATTTTGTGGCTCTGAAATTATTATCATGGAAATAGAAAATCAATATCAGGTCAAGCCAATGAGTGGTGAAATCAGCTATTTTTCTGTGACATGGTCAGATGAAAAAATAAATTTAATTTTGTCACTTGAATGAGTAGGTATTGATATTTCTACTGGGTGGTAAAACTGAAATACTAATTCAACATCAGGAGAGTTCATGGTGGCATTTCTTAAACCATGTCTAATTTGGCAACAGTTACATAATCTAAAAGCAAATCAAGGGGAAAGCTGAGTTAAATAGAAAAATGACCAGATCTCAAGAAATGGATGTTGGCTGAAAAGATTGTGTGTGAGTTTTTAATGGAAAACAACCTACTGAAAGATGACTCTTGGGATGTGGAAAAGGTTCAGTAAACCCTAATAAGGAAATGACTGTTGATTACACATGGAAATTCACAACCAGAAAGGAGAAGAGAACACTAAATTAGTCGATTAAAAAAAAAAAAAACTACATCCACAAGTAAACATTTAGATATTTTAAATCTCCCTTTTGCTTTTCTACAACTTCAAACCAAAAAATAAAAATAAATAAATAAAAGAAGTTGTTTGTTGACTATTCTAACAATACGAAGGGTGTCACATATAAGCTAAAACAAATGGCTCTGGCTGCTGGAAGAGGTGAACACGGTTCGCTATGCAGCATAGCTTCTGCAGAATCATGCAGGGAGATTTGAAAATCAGTATGTTGTCACAGCACACTGATCTTTGAAACTGATTTTCCTCAGAGCCTTTTGAGCCTGTCAAATCCTTTTACAGAACTGCGAGCTTGCCCAGAGAATGGAAAACATTACAGATGAGCATCACTTTATTTACCGCTGTTCTTCTTTGGATGCAATTGCCCCCATTTTTTTAATGACTGGAACTATTTAACTCCAACCACAATGCATTTTCTGTGGTTTCTTTATCTGGAGTTTTATTCCTGGCACCTCTCTTTCGTCTCTTGAATGCAAAGGCATGTAGGCATGCTGTGACAGAGTGAACAGGACCACAGAGGATTGGAGTAGGCTGGCTCATCTTTAAATGTTCCCCACATCATGGTGCTTCCCATGATGTATCAAACTAGGTTCCACATTTCCATTTGAAATATTTCTTTGAGCTTGGACTGAAATCTCAACCTTTCTATAGTAGCAGTAGTAGCAGCAGCAGCAGCCGCAGCAGCAGCAGCAGCANCAGTAGTAGTAGTAGTAGTAGTAGCAGTAGTAATAGTAGTAGTACTTGTTGTTGTTGTTGTTGTTGCTCTAACAGACAAAAGCTTGTTTTATTTTAACGACTGATCTACATGAGGCCATAGCCAGGTCACTATGTACAGACATGAGGGAAGCTTTATTTCTTGATCTCTTCCTTGGACTGAGTCTTAATTGCTTCATTCTTGGCCCAGAGGTTCTCCCCTGGCACTTTTGTGCTTGATCTTATACCTAAAAGCCTCAGCCTGGCCAGCCACTAGCTTCTTTTCAGGGCTTGGCTGCCTTCTGTGGATGTGCTACATGAGAATCTGCTTGTTTTAGAATACATTCCCTTTGACCTTCAGGCACAGGCTGCGATTACATATGGTGGCCAATCTTCTTAGATTCATGCTTTCTCCTGAGAAGCCAGTGCAGGATTGTCTCTCATCCAGGTCACTTTCTTGGGCATCAGAACATTGGCAGTACCCTTCTGCTTCTCTATGACAATATGCTTGGCCTCCAGGCAAGCCCAGGTGGTTTTTGGGCATCGAGCCCAGGCATGGATGCATAGTCCCAAGATTCTGAATGATCATCCCATTTTTGATCAGCTTCCTGACCCGCTGACAGGAGCTGGCATTGGTGATTTCATTTGTCTCATTAGAATCCAACCAGACCTTCTTTTAGCCACAGCAGCAGACATTAGAGATAAGCCGTTTCTGCACCTGAGCATACTAATGGCTGTTATTGCAGCAGTAAACAGGAAGTTGGTTGTTGTTGGTGGTGGTGTTTTATGTATTCACTCACACAATGCATCCCTTGATCCCACAATACATCCCAAATGTAGCCACCCCGCCCTCCACTCCTCTCAGTTCCTCCACATATGCCTCCCCTCAAACCCAGAGCCACTTCGCCTCAATTGTCTTTCAGAAAAGAGCAGGTCTCAGAGTGTCATCAACTACACAGAAATGCAATAAGACTAGGCACCAACCCTCATATCAAGTCGGGTTGAGACAACCCAGTAGGATATAAAGGGTCTAAGAGCAGGTGACCAAGTCAGAGATAATCCCCATTTTCACTGGTTTGGAAGTTCAACAAAACCTACAAGCAAAAGATGCACAGTATATGTATACAGGACCCAGTACGGACCCAGGCAGACTCTGGTTGCCCCTCCAGTCTCTGTGAGCCCCTGACTCCTCCTTAGTTGATTTTATGGGCCCTATACTCCTGATGTCCTCAACCCCTTTGGCTCCTATAGTCTTTCCTTCCAAAAGCTCCAAGCTCTGCCTAATGTTTGCCTGTGGGTCTCTGTATCTTCTTGCATCAGTTCCTAGATGTAGTCTTTCTGATGACAATTGGGCTAGGCACGTATCTATGAGTACAACAGAATATCGTTAGAAATCATTTCAATAATTTTTTGGTCAGTCTTTTTTATTCTATGCTATATCTCTGGATGATTGAACTTGCAATTCCTGGACACGTCAGACATGGATTCCTTCTCATGGATTGGGCCTCAAGTTGGGCCAGTGATTTGTTGGCAAGTCACAGACTCTCACAAGGTCTAAGCTACCTTTGCCCCAGAACATTTGCAGGCATGATGTGGGTCAAACCTTTTGTGTCTGGGGTGGTGTTCTAAGCCACTGGTAGTCATTTTTAGTTACAGAAGATAGTTGATTCAGGCTCCATATTTTCTATTACTAGCAGTCCTCTCTACAAGCTAAGTGCACATTTACCTGTCAGGATTTGAGAGATAGTTGAAAGTAGAATATAAGCAAGCAAGTGAATTGTAAGCCTCTAGTGGGTGAGCTTCTAAGAGTTATTATGGAGAAAATAGCTTTATTATGAAAGCAAATTCTGTAATAATTTCTATGATTATTATCTGCCATTAGTAAATAAGAAAGTAAGTAAATTTGTTGGATATGTTAGTAGTAGCCATGGTATGGGTTTGAGGGTGACAGAAGATGGATTTTGATTTAATTGAATAGCCACTACCCTGCTCAAATCATCGCAAGTTCCTCCAGTAAAAACAGAAAGAGTATAGTGGATAAGTGAGGCATTGCATGGAGGAGTACACATCATGTGGAACTGAACTGAAAAGTTCTGAACACAGCCCTTGACATCTCTGTGCTCAGAGACCCGCAAGGCTCCACCACATCATAGTATCACCAAATTTGCCAAGTCCTAGTAGTGGCAAAACATGCTCAGAGAACTTGCATTGCAAAGTATATAAGGGCTATTCACTGTCTCCCTTTCCTGGAACCAACCAACATTTGAGGAATCTTAGTGAGAACTCTAATAAGAGTCCTAGCTGGGTAAGTCCTGAGCTTTGGTAGTGTGGTTCCTTAACTCTTATTCTTTGTGGATCTGTCTACTTCCATAAATCCTGGGCTTTGACAATCAAAGAAGCATCTCTTTCATTACTGAATTCAACAGGGGCCATCAGGTATTAGCTAGAACTAATCTCTGGGGATTAAGTTTCTTTTTCATCAGCATTTCATTGAGAAAGAGAATGAAGAATTCTAAATTATTAGATGTGAGCTCTTTCTCCATGCCCAGAAACAGATAATAACAAGTATCAGGTCTCTGTATTCCTGGTTTAAATGATGATATCAAGAAGAAACCAAAACAAAACCCTGATAGACTGATAGAAATCACAGGGCTTCAATGACAATGCTGGCCCATCAGCAAGCAAAACACATGATCCTGAGAGAAATGTTTGATCTCTTCAAGTCTCTATTTTATTACCTATAAATGGCAACCTCAATATCTTTTTCTCCCTTTTTTTGTTTTAGTTTTTGTTTTTATTTTGTTTTTTTGGTAACTTTCAGAAGATGATTAAATGAAGTAAAATATGTTGAGCATACAAGCAGGGTTGGAGCATAGCATATTCTTCACATCTGATCCTTTTCCTTTAAAAGGAGATATGAGTAAGTTTCTTT
Organism: Mus pahari; assembly: GCF_900095145.1. NCBI lineage: Eukaryota > Metazoa > Chordata > Mammalia > Rodentia > Muridae > Mus > Mus pahari. The sequence goes on from NC_034606.1 coordinate 20,292,751, forward strand.
GCTGGTTTCATCAGAAAGCGCTATAACTCTGAATGGTACAGCTTCCATACAAATAGGTATTTTTAATCCTCCCATACTTTTTAAGTGTTATAATTGCACCAATTTTATAGATAAAGAAACCAGAAACTCACAGTGAGTAAGTTGTTTTGCTCAGCAAACACAAGACAGTGTTTGTCACAAGTGAAGTTACAGTTCATGAATTGTGATGTTCTAGGAGCATCACTCTGTCATGGCCAAATTCCAAACCAGGCTAACAATGGCCACTATTATTTTCATTTTGACTTTTATTAGAGACATTTGATCTAAGACCACCCATAGATGTTTTCAGTCTTCTTTGAGGAAAAGGAAGTTGGATAAGTGTTTGGAGAAGTGTAGCCTCCTCAAAAAAACAATAGAAGTAATAGAATATTACACAGCGGGTAATATTGGAATCACTTCAGCTGGGTCAGAATTCTCAGCCTGAAGGCTTGTCAATGGTTTGATTGTAGTTTGCTTACCTTCTTTTCAACTTTATCTATTAAAAATATACCCAATGGAGAGGCGACTTGCCTAGCATGCCCAAAACTTTTGGTTCAACCCTAGGCAGGCACCAAAACAAAGAAAATGAGTCATTATTAAAATTAAATGAGTTAATACGTGCTCATAAAAGCATTTCTCCAGATGGATGTTCATGGTTGAGATGACGCCTCAACCCACATGAAAGTAAATGAAAACATTGAAGTCCTTTGATTTTTGTAGAGGATCGTGTCACATTCCTTTAAAGTAAAATGGGAAACTTCAGGCATCTCATTAATGTGCTAATGATCATGCGGTATTGCTTCACAAGGCAAGGAACACATCCCATGACTGCCCAGAAATGTTCTTTTACGTGTTTGTACTCAGCTCATCCTCATGACTTTTACCAAAGAAATGTAGCACTTCCAGGGAAGCTCTTGGTTCTAGTTTCAATAAATAAACACCAGAGTATCACTCTCATGTTAAAAGAGGAATTGATAAACCAATATGACATTAGGAGCTTTTTTTTTAAAGATTTATTTATTTATTATATGTATTTACACTGCAGGAGCTTTTGACAACTCTCGTCCACACCATCAACAGACCCCAGGCTTCCTACCTCTATCATCTTAGACTTAATTGGTACTTAACTGCCTCCCAGAGCCACACTACACTCAGGGTCAGGCAAACAATGGATTTATTGCTAATACCATTTAGGTGTCTCCTTCTCACTTTCTCCTGTTGTAAAAGGATACCAGACATGATATGATATGTTTTATATATCCATTGGTAGCTATATTTTCCTTGAATAAAGGGATCTATTTTAGACCCAAATTCCTGACTCTGCACCCATTCACTTTCTTTTCTCACTGAACTAGAAGGAACCAGGGGCCTTCAGCAAAGGGCATGGGAACCTCTCTGTGACTTCTTACTTAACTTTCCTCTTGGCCCTAAGGGATTCTAGTAAAGAATCGCTTCCTGTCTTACTTTCTCCTTAGGACTGAGTATGCCTGAGCTTACCATTTCAGAGAGAAATATGTAAACAGGTTGTGTAATTGCCAAGCTTATCCTGCAACTTCTCCCTGAGTTCTAGCCAGAGTATCTTCTAGGCATTTCAAAAATGGCACATCCAAGACAGAACATGTGTTTCCAACCTGCAGCTCGTCATGGTTTGAATATGCTTGGCCCATGAAATGGCATTATTAGGAAGCGAAGCTTTGTTTGAAGGAAGTATGTCAGTTTAGAGGTAGACTTGGAGATGCTCCTTTGAGCTTCTGAGAAGCCATACTTCTCCTGTTTGCCTTCAGACAGAGAGGTAGAACTCTCAGCTCCTCCAGTGCCATGCCTGCCCGCAAGCAGTCATGCTTTCTCTCCATGATGATAATGGACTGAACCGCTAAAAGAGTAAGCCAGCCCCAAGTAAATCCTGTCCTTTGTAAAAATTGCCTTGGTCATGGTGTCTCTTCACAATAATGGGAACCCTAACTAAGACATGCCTTACCTCCCAACAAATCACTTAACAAAACAAAACAAAACAAAACAAAAACAAGAAGCAAAGCCCATACATCTCTCCTTGTCTTCCATAGGTCAGTAAAAAGTAACAAGACAGTTTAGCTATAAAATTTGCCACTATCGGTCACTCCTCTCTTTTTTGCATGGTTTACATTTAATAGATCAGTAAAATATGAGCTCTGGATTTATAATCCATTTTTCTCCAATGTCATTATTTTTGTATGCTGTTTTTAGGTCACTGGTGTCTCTCTACTTGGTTATACTGTAAGCCTAATAGTTCTTCTATCTCCTGTCTTTACCATGTTAATCATGTATTCACAAATAACAAAGCACCACCCTTTTCTTGAATATTGTGGCCTGTGTACTTTTATTCTATTGTGGCTTCTATGGATCACTAACCTGGGCAAGTTTATCTGAAGTCTCCTGCTTCAAAATTTACTAGAAGACTGAAATAAAGGTAGGATCCAGCGCTAGAGTCTCCTCTGAAGTCAGGAACAGAAAAGATTCATTCTGAAGCCCACGTAATTATTGTAAACAAAATTTCACTTACTCAAGAATACTTGTCCTGAGAGCTTCATTCCTGGTTGGTTGCTAGCTCCCAGTTGCCCTCAGTTCTTTTTCTGTATGATTGTCTTCACTGTGGTTCCCCCGCTACTTCAAAGTCAAGACAAGAATAACAATAATAAATAACAACAACAAAAATCATCTTGCCCTCTAATCACAGAAGTCACAGCCCATCCTCGTCACTGAATTCTCCTAACTAAAAACACAAGCCACAGTGTGCTCACACTTACATTCAGGGGATAAATGAGAGCAATGCCAGGAGGCAGAAATTATTGCGTGCCGTTTGAAACACTGTCGACTATGTATCCCAGCTCATTTGTACGGAGTGGGTAGAGATACTTTTGAACCCGAGATGGCGTCATCACACCACCGTTCTAAACTTTGCAGCTGTTTTCTATTTAACTCCTAATGGACTCTGCTCCCCTTGTTGCTTCCTTTCACCCCATCTCATTTGACACCTTCTGTCCTATAGTTACTCTGAGTTAAACGCCGGGACTGGCTTCCTTTCCCTAAATCACCCAGCAGGACCTGTCCCTTTCCAAGGATTCTTTGCAGTTCACTCTGCTCAGAGCCCTGTTTGCTCCAGGTAGATCCTCATAGACTTTTCACTGAGTTCAGCCTTTATACTCTCATGCCACCTTTCAGAGAAGCTTTTCTGGACCATGCAATGTGAAATACCAGCTTCCCCACTGCTCCCTGGAGGCTGTCTAACCCTTCTCAGCTGGTATTGTTTGTGCTCTTGGAAACATTCTATACCATATTTAATGATCCATTGTAAGCACTAAAAAGGAAGGCTTCATGGAGTTAAGACTTCCCATTTCATTCATGAAACACACAGTGACCTAGTTGATAATATAAAGGGAAAATTGGATAGGACAAACACATGGATGGTTCAGGTTTCTTATCCTACAGTTGTGGATGGCCCTGGTGTTTGTATTTTGATGTTAATTCTGCTTTCCCAGTAGAGATTGTATGGAATGAGTCACATCTTGTGAACCTTCCCCAATGAACAAAGGGACCAATCACTGGGCAAGTAGGAGGGTCTTCCGGATTGGACAAGGTAGAGAGGAAGCAAAAGATATATTGGGTTTTTTTTTTTTTTTTTTTTTTTGGATGGAGATAGCAAAAGGACAAGATGTAGCTACTAGTGTCTCGAGGTTTCAATGGTGGATCTGCCAGGATTTGCCACCAGAGGGTTTAGATTTAATATGGCTTACAAGATTAGGATTTAGTTGTTGTACCCAGCGACTGAGTTACCATTGTTTCTGACGAAGTTTTTGTGGTATTTTCCTTCAAGCAGCAGCTTGACTGGGTTCCAGAGAGAAAGGTATGGAGGCAAAGCGTGGGTTTGTCTGATGTGCACCACAAAAGGCTGTGGGAGTTTTGAAGCATGGGGCTGGCATGGTAACGACCTGACAGTGGGAATTTAGCAAGCTGGGTGGAGAGATTTTGGAGCTCTGAGTCAGAGAATCTTCACAAGATGGGAACAGGCCAGCCATTGCCCACCATTGCCCGCCACCCTGCTGGCGCAGAGAGTAGCTGGGTTTAACATGTTTTTTTTTTTAAAAAAAAATACTTCCTGCAACATATAGTCATCTGGACAAGAGGAACCAGGACTGTGTTCTGATCCTTACAGACAGGCAGAACTAGCCTTAACTTAGAAATTCCTCTGAAGACATTGAGTTCCCTTCCCTGCCTCTATCCGCCAATGCCATGTTTTTTCTTTTCTTTTGTTTTGTTTTGTTGGTATAGTTTGATGAGCACTTTATAAACAATGATAGAAGAAGTTACAATTGTGACAATTTTCCACATTTACATGAACATACAGAATCGCTTTCTAGTTATCAATGCTAGAAAGTAGATCACCATTAAAAGCATAGGTCAAGCCAGGCGGGTGGTGGTGCATGCCTTTAATCCCAGCACTTGGGAGGCAGAGGCAGGTGGATTTCTGAGTTCGAGGCCAGCCTGGTCTACAAAGTGAGTTCCAGGACAGCCAGAGCTATACAAAGAAACCCTGTCTCCAAAAAAAAGTATAGGTCAAGCCTGTTTCCTTTTCATGGTCAAGATAAACGAATTTTTCCTAAACGTTCAGTTTATACGCTGACAGTAATTTTTTTTTAATTTACAATCCAGCCATTGCCCACAGTTCCTCATCCCATTCCTTCCCCTGCCTGTCTCTCAGGGCATGTTCCCCACCACCATGCCTACCCCCTTCCTGGGACCTGAAGTAGCTGGAAGATTAGGCACATTTTCTCCCACTGAGGCCAGACCAGGCAGTCCTCTGCTATATGTGTGTCTGGGGCCTTGGACCAGTTCTTGTATGCTGTCTGGTTGGTGGCAGAGTTCTCTGGGAGCTTCCAGGAGTCCAAGTCAGCAGAGATTGCTGGTCTTTCTATGGAGTCATCCTCCCCTTCTGCTTCTTCCATCCTTCCCCTAACTCAACCATAAGGGGCCCTGACTTCAGTCCAATGGTTGGGTGTATATATCTGCATCTGTCCCAGTCAGTGGCCAGTTGGGCCTCTCAGAGGACAGCTATGCTAGGCTCCTGTCTGTAAGCACATCATAGCATCAGTAATCATGTCAGGCCTTGGTGTCTCCCCATGAGGTAGATCTCCAGTTTGGCCAGTCATTGGACTGCCTTTCCCTCAGTCTCATCTCCATTTTTGTCCCTGCAGTTCTTTTAGGAACTCTTTTGGGTAAGAAATGTCTTGTTTTTATGTGACTAGTCATTGGGCGTGGAGCGTTTGTCATGAGAAATGCCCATTCTCACTTCTTTTTTTGGAATGAATAATATAGAATTCAGGTGTAAAGGGTTGTACCAGAGTAAATTAGGTAAACATTTAGAATCAAAATTAGAAACCCAAAGACCCCCCCCACCACCACCTCTGCCTTGTTACCTTTTCTCCAAGAACTGACAGTTACAAGGAAATTCATCCCGCAAAATATCTGGTGGCTTACTGCCTAGTATTATAGTGTGGCATTAACATACTAACATTTAGGGACTGGTTTGAGTCAAGTTCATATGGGCTGTCTATCTCATTGTGAAGCAGATTTGGTGCTTTGAGGATGTTATTTTTAAGTTAGCTTATCAAACCAGGTTTAATTAGGACATTTCATTCACATGTGTTGTTAAACTTTGTTTTCTGTCATCTCCTTTCCTCAGCACCTCTTCCCATCCCCTCCCTCTCTGGTTTGTTCCTTTCACTTGGCTAGTTCATGTTTATTTAAATGCAGCCATTGCAGATTCTCAAAATTGACAGAAGTGAGCCTAAAGTTTCTCGTTTGTTTCTGGGCATTGATCTTCAAGTTCACTTATCATGAACAGACTTTCCTCTGGCAAACATAAAACATAAAACAAAAGTGCTGAATGTTTTGTTTTGTTTTTTTTTTCCTTCCAAAGCTCCTTAATAGGGCCTAAGCTGGCCAACTTCTATACCCTTCAGGGTTCCAGAAACACAAGCAGGAAGTTAACATTTCCACAGCAATAAAGGCTGAGAAAAAACAATAAAACAAAAGGTCAGAATGAAAGCAATTTACTCTTTATTAACATCTTAACACTACATCAGAGGAGATTTTAAAGATTACAACAAAGTCAGTGTATAATTAGAAAAGTGTTTGTAATCAAATGGCTTCCCCCCACCCCCATTTTAGTCAGGGCTTTCCTCTAGCTTTAGAGTAAGGTACAGACTTACACAGCACTTGCATATCTCTTCAGCTCCTGAGTTCTGCTGTGGCATCTCTCAGTGGGTGAAGTTGGCTTATTTCCACTGTCACTATTCTTTCTCACTGTGATATGCATGCCATTGCTGTAAGAGACCAGATACAGTTGTGAGTTTAATAAATCCAGTGATTTGAGGCAATCCCAGAGAACTGGTTCAGACTCCTGTATTAAGGGTAAAATGGTGACAGGTTGTCTTATAAGTGTTGGCAACAGTCTATTACCAGTAAAGTTTTCCAGATTTTCCAGTGGCTTAGTCTTTCATTTTTGCACTATTATAAATACCTTCCCTCTGATTAGGTAGAGTGAGGGTAATTTCCTGAGAGAGCAATTAAACATTTGGACGTTGTGTGAAGAAGGAAGGAGAGAGCAGGAAGACAAGAAAAAGGAGAACTTCCTAACCCCCAGGCAGAGGAAGGAGGACCACGCCCAATGTTTGCAAAAAGAAGGAGGAAGAAAAAGAAGGTCAATCCAGCAAATTACAAATGCCATATTATGATCTAGAGCCTGCCAAGTTTCTGTGAATTTCAGGCTTATGGAGCTGATAAGGCAGCTGACAATGGAAACACTGATTCAAAAACTTTAGACTCTACCACTGTAAAAGAACCCATCTTTCATTAATTATCTTCTGTGCTTCAAAAATGCATATAACTCATTGACTTCAGTTCTCCTAAATACATTCACAACATCTAACACTTCCTTTGCCTTCAAAATGTTCTGACTACTACATGGAATCCAAGTTATCTATTGTGTTATTAGAATTTTCTTTCTTGGTTTGATTTTCCAGACTAACCTATGGCTATCGAAATGTAGTCCTAATGTAGAAAACATATGTTGTTGAACATGCAGTTGTCAGCCTGTACTTCACGGTTTATATATAATGCATTTTAAAATGCCATTTTCAATTCTACATTTCAGCCCATCCTCTTGGGGGTTTTTCCTTAGTTGGGTTGACAAGTTTGTTTTCACTGTCATGGTATAGATGGGATTAACAAGAGTTTCTTGTTTCCAATGGATGCAAGCTTGACAGCTATACAAATAATAAAGTGACTTTTTTTTTTTTTTGAATGCAGTCAGGATACATTTATATTCTTTTACTTAAAACAGACAAATTACTTTTCTTGGCATGGACCTCAAGTTGCTAATGCTAGCTAGTGCTATGTCAATCTCAGAATCCTGCAACTTCAGTGCACTGCAGATCTGTGTGAAATGATGCAGGCAATCCTGCAAATTGAATGCTGCCCTCTTATGGTCCTGCAAATACTTCTGGGTCAAATAAAAAGTTCTGATCTTGATATAAATTTTAAGAGAAAGAGGGGACCTAAAAACCTGTAATCTATGCCTTGTGCCTTACTGATTTCAGTATAGAGTTGTCTCATGCTAAGTTCATCTTAGCGTGGAGCCAAATAGAGAATGAAATTCAGTGCTCTGGCATTCTAATTCATACTTCAATACAATTTTAACTTCCACTTCTAGGATACATATAGTTGTAGAGGATCATAAAATACCTGTTTGTTTGTTTGTTTGTTTTTATTTACATCTGACTGCAGTTTCCCTCTATTCTCTCCCTACAACCCACACCCCTCTCTCCCTACTCCCCAATCTACTCCTCTTTTTTCTCTTAGAAAAAGGCAGGCCTTCCATGGATATCAACTAGCCATGATATATCAAGTTACAGTAAATCTAGACACCTCCTCTCCTATTAGGCTAGATGAGGCAACCCAGTAGGAGAAAAGGTCCCAACACAGGCAACAGAGTCAAAGACAGTTCCTGCTCTGTCTGTTAGGAGTCCTGCAAGAAGACCAATGGACACATCTGTAGCATCTGCTTTTACCCAAATAATTTATAGTAAGGTGAATTCACTAAGTTGCTATAGTGCTGAAGCCCCTAAAATAATACAGGACTATTTCATTTACTCAATTCAGAGTATGTTTTACATTTCACACTCAAATTTGAAAAGGTATGAAATGTAAAACCCAAAATATTTCCAATTTAGTTTTTACTTATATTTTTCTAATATTCCAATTCATCATTTGAGGAGAAACAGAAGGATCTAAGTGCTGATCTAACTTTAAAAGAAGTGCATGGCTAACGGGAGGTGGATAGAGGTTAAATCTATAAGAAAATAAATGGGTAGGTAGATTCAAAAGTCATGATGTGCTTCTAAAAATTAAAATAATTCAGTTGGTGGTGTGAGCAAAAAGATGAACACAAAAAAAGTTAAGTCTTTGACTAGCTGGAAACTGAGCTGTGCATTTTAATGCTCAGTGAATGTAAATAATGCAAGTGAAGATGTAAAAGAAATATTTATGTCTCAGTTATAAAGAAGCTAATTATACTTTCAGAAGAAGTCAAAGAGAATGGATCAGAAAAATATTTTTAAAATGACTAGAGAAATAATTTCTGGAGCTAAGGAGAAAAATAGGTAATAGACCTGAAAGTACTGATCAAATATCAAAACGATAAATGAAAAAGACCTGAGATAAGCCAAAGGTTAGGAGTGTCACAAGAAGTGATGAAGCACTGATTATCTCATGTGACAGTGAGGAGGGAACCTTAGCAATCTACTATATGAAGTAAGCCACACCCCTAAAGACACACCCCCATTTTATGATGCCCTTAACACAAAATATTTAATATGAGTAAGTCCACATGGGCAAAAATTATTCCTTTTCAGGGACTGCTGTATGAGAGGGATAGGGACAAATGGCTTGATAGATTTAAGTTTTTCTGTTAATGTGCTTAAAAAAGAAACTTTCCTGAAGCTGCACTGGAAAGTTGGAAGAAACGACAAGTGCTTAGTTCATAAAATCTTTGCCCCATGAAAGAACTAGTGTAATTACTGTGGGTGTGAGTTATTTATCAGAAGGGCAGCCTTGTTAGATAAGTGACTTTGACTTGGTCTCACCTTCTTTCATATTGTCCTGCTATTTTGCCTTCTGGACAAGAGCCCTCACCAATGCTGCCATCTTCATGTTAGACTGCCTCATTTCCAGAACTTAGGAAAATTAATGTGTTCCTTTAAGAATTACATAGTCCCAAGTTTTGGTAAAATATCAACAGAAAATAGACTAACATGGGGTTATCTTTTAGAGTACTGAACATGTTTTAGAAGTATAAGGAGGATCCAGTAACGGAATGTAATGAATCTACTAAATACTAATGAACTATATATTTTAAAAGTAGTTTTGTGTTATGTCATTGTTTGCTTAGTTTTTATAGTGTTGTGAACTGAACTCAGTCAACATACATAAATTAAGTGGTTTCAGTGCCCCTTAATTTAAAAGAATGGAAGATAAGTATTGCATCTCATCACTGAGATACCCAAAGATCTGCGCATTCAACTATTTCTGGAAAATGAGAACAAAATTCGCACTTGATTTTGCATGAAATTATAAAATAAAAATACCTTAAAAATACCAGATGAGGGACACCCCCACGGTCCCTAACGGACTGCCCAAGCTATCTTAGGATCACTGGTGAGTGGAACACAAAAGCTGCTCCAATCCAATAGTGACAGGCCTGTGAAAGCAGGAACCGAAGGACACCAGAGCCTTTCCACACCAGAGGCTCAGGTTCATTTTAATCAGTTCAGGTTTACCTTAGTTTCAAACAGACCACACAACTCCACGGTCCTCAAAGGAGACAACAATTCCATGCACTGTAACATGCCCAGGAACTTAGGACAACAGAATCCCAGGATAACAGGAGCTGGGTCACACTAGTATTTGAGTGTCTCAGAGGAGCTTGACTGCCAAGAACTCAGACACACCCAGAATCTCAGATTCACAGGGGCCCACAATCAAAGAATCACAGAGAAGTCTGGACTCTGAGAAGTCCTGAATCAACTGGGATTATAGGAAGGACAGGCTCCAATCAGATATATTGAGGGCAGCAAGCACTAAAGATAATCAGATGGCAGGAGGAAAGCATAAGAACAGAAGCAACAGAAACCAAGGTTACTTGGCATCATCAGAACCAAACTCTCCCACCATAGCAAGTCCTGGATACACCATCACACCAGAAAAGCAGGACATGGATCTAAAGTTACTGCTCATGATGATGATAGAGGACTTTAAGGAGGAAATACTGGAAATCACAGGTAAACAGATAGAAGACTTTAAAGTGGAAACACAAAAATCCCTTAAAGAGTTACAGGAAAACGCTACCTAACACTACCAAACAGGAGATGGAATTGAACAAAACCATCCAGGATCTAAAAATGGAAGTAGAAACAATAAAGAAAACCCAAAGGGAGATAGCAATGGAGATAGAAACTCTAGGAAAGAAATCAGGAACTATAGATGAAAGCATCAGCAACAGAATACAAGAGATGGAAGAGAGAAATCTCAGGTGCAAAAGATTCCATAGGGAATTTGGACACAATCAAAGAAAATGCAAAATGCAAAAAGATCCTAACTCAAAACATCCAGAAAATCCAGGACACAATGAGAAGACCAAACCTACGGATAATAGGAGTAGATGAAAATGAAGATTATCAAATTAAAGGGCCAGCAAATATCTTCAACACAATTATAGAAGAACACGTCCCATACCTAAAGAAAGAGATGC
>NC_034606.1:20303622-20355821 GCF_900095145.1 Mus pahari
TGAAAGGACCCTGATATAGCTGTCTCTTGTGAGACTATGCTAGTGCCTGGCAAACACAGAAGTAGATGCTCACAGTCAGCTATAGGATGGAACACAAGGCCCCCAATAGTGGAGCTAGAGAAAGTATCCAAGGAGCTGAAGGGATCTGCAATCCTATAGGTGGAACAACAATATGAACTAACCAGCACCCCCAGAGCTTGTGTCTCTAGCTGCATTTGTAGCAGAAGATCTAGTCAGCCATCACTGGGAAGAGAGGCCCCTTGGTCTTGCAAACTTTATATGCCCCATATAGGGGAACCCCAGTGCCAAGAAGTGGGAGTGGGTGGGCAGGGGAGCAGGGTCAGGGGAGGGTATATGGGGACATTTGGGATAGCATTTCAATTGTATATGAAGAAAATATCTAATAAAATAAGTTAAAAAAATAGTAGGGGGAGTGGGTGGGTAGGGGAGCAGGGGGGAGGGTATAGGGGACTTTGGGGATAGCATTTAAAATGTAAATGAAGTAAATACCAAATAAAAATTGGGGAAAAAAACGTACCAGATGAAAGTGGTAACTCACAAGTAAACATGAAAGGTAGATAGAAAACTCATTTCTGCAAATAACCGGGTACAAGAAGATAAATAGGGGTTAGAACGTTTGATCAGTGGTCAAGAATACACACTGCTCATTCAAGAACTAAACACATCTGTGTTGTGCAGCTTATAGACTAACTCCAGCTGTGGGAGAACTCAACAGTTCTTCTCTCTATGAGCACCCACACTCATGTGCACATACTATACAAAGACAGACACATAGAAGACATCATTACAATTAAATCATTTTTAAAAGGTATCTAACCTTTATCTGTAGGTGGCAATGAATAAAAAGAAATACAAGCCTTGAATTTTAGAGTCATATCAACTACCACACCCATGACAAGAGCAAGAGATGCAAACGTTCCAGAAATAATGCATTTGTGAAATACAAGCTGTATCTGACGAGCTTATCAAATTTTTACTTCATCCTCATTTCTTTTTTGATCTTAAAAATAGTTCCACACAACATGACAAGCAACATGGAAGAAATTCTGTGCTGTTTTCAGCACCTACACTTGTGGAAGTTGTTCTTGTCCTTACAAGAAGAGAACTCTGGACAAAATAAAAACTGGCAATACTTTCAGATCTACTCAAGAACAACTAGGGTGTCATAGAAACCTACTATTCCAAAGTCTGGAGAGACAAGGATATCAGTATATATAGAACTTGGCTTTATTTCCTAGGGGAAGAAGATATGGGAACCAAAGACTGGTAGAAATTCTTAAAAGGTAACTGTGATGAGTTGAATAAGAATGATCCTCATAGGGTCATATATGTGAGTACTTTGTCATCAGGGAGTGGCACCCCTTGAAGAGGATTAGGACCTACTGCCTTGTTGAAGTAGATGTGGGCTTGTTGGGGTTGGTGGGCTTGTTGAAATGAGTATGGCTTATTGAAAGAAGTGTGTCACTAGCAATGGGCTTAGAGATTTCAAAAGATTAAAATAAAAAATAATTTTTTAAAAAGATATCTAATGTCCCTCTCTTCCTGTTGTCTATGGAGTAATGCAAAACTCTCAGCTGCTTATCTAGTAGCACCATGCCTGCCTGTGTGCTACCATGCTCCCCACCACGATGATAGTGACCTTGTCCTTTGAAACTGTTAGCAAGCCCCCCAATTAAATGTTCTCTCGTGGCTTTTCACAGCCATAGAACACTGCCAAAGATAGCAACGAAAATCTTGACTTTGAATAAGCTCTTAGACACTGACTGAACTAACACGAGAGAGTAAGTATTGTGCTCCCTGCAGAGCAGATAAGGTACCAATGAAATACGAAGAAGTACTTCTTAGCTTAGATAATAAGCTTGGCTGGTTGGATGCTTTACTTAGGGGAGCCTGGGTGATTCAAAGGCAGCCATATTACTTACTGAAAAGGCCGCCTTGGCATGGGTGGATAACACAAGAAAGTTGTAAGCCTGCATCTCCCTGAACAGCTTGCTAGCAGCTTAGCCAGTGAAGCATCTCATCTTCCCCAGCTAGCTCACTTGCTTATATATCCTTGTAGAGAGGCCTTATGGTTCCTGTCATTGTACAGAGGTTGCTAAGTTTTGTATGTTTAGAAGAAGTGAAGGTAAGTATTACATCCCATCACTGAGACACCCACAGAACTGCACAGGCAACTATTTCTGGAAATGAAAACCTCACTCACACATAGTTTTGAATGGAGTTTTACAATTCCTTGCATAAAGAAAAACATCTCATTTTATGAGCCTTGCACAGTTTTTTTGTTTGGTTAGTTGGTTTGGTTTGGTTTGGTTTTTTACTTTGTGTGTTTTAACTAAATCTCCCTCCCAGAGAGAATATTTCAGTTTGGAGGAAAAAGTTGCACAATAGTAAGAACTCATTGGGAGTTGAGTTCTTGCATATTTCTCTATACTTTTGTGCTTTTTTAAAGACAGGGTCTTATAATGAAGATATGAGGAAAAAACAAGAGGCCAGAGGAGTGACCATTGAGAATTAAGGATAAGTCTTCTCCATTCCAGAGGTGTGTTTTTTAGTGAAAGGTCTTTGCTAAAGAGCAATTATAAATCCCAATTCCAAATGAGAATTCTTTCCTGATATATAATCTTCATTGTACATCTCTCACCAAAAGGAGTCAATGTGGTGATCAGGAGAAAGGATTAGGAAATAGGAGCAAAAGCCTACAGCAGCATTGAGACTCATGGGTGAAGCTCACTGTCCTGGGATACACATGCCATAAGACCTAAGGAGAGGACTGCAAGCAGTTCCTTCTTCTCCACATTTATCACTATGCTTACAAATGTCTCAGAAAATGACTGACCAAAGAGCTACATGGCACAGCTCTCGGCCAAGGAGCACAAAGGAAAGCCCAATGATAGCACGAAGAATGGTAGCAATTAATCTGAAATATCTCATATCTACAGCTGCAGCAAGCATTGAATATAATTTACTTCTCTCCAGATTAACATTAACCTTTACATGAAAGTCCTCCATTCCTATTGTCTACTACAGTATGCCACAAGACATGTCAAAGGATGTAGGGAGAGAGAATAGGGACAAGTTTGAAGAGGCAATTATTAGAACCAGACAAAATGTAAAGCAGATATTTAATTATCAGACAGAATAAAATTAAATAACTCTAATTAATGTGTTAAAAGTGCTCATGAAAAATGCAGAGCAGACTGGTAATGGAAGCACATAGCTAATATATATATATATTCCATATGTATACCATAAATATTTCTTATATTTATATATATAGAATATATATATGATATATATGGAATATATATATATATATATATATATATATATATATATATATATATATATAACCCAAAAGAATGAACACACAAATATGTGTATACACACAGACACACAAACACACATACACACAAACACATGTACATATACCATACAAACATTTGGACACAGCATCTTAAAGCTTCATAGTAGCAAAGACAAAGAGAGAATTTTAAAAAGACAAAATCATAGGTATACAGGTTACATCAATGTGATGTAAGTGTGTGGAAAAAGGAGAAAGGCCAGTAAAGTAGGATATATATGTATATGCAAATTCTCTGTCTCTTTGTCTCTCTGTGTCTCCATCTCTGTCTTTCTCTGTCTCTCCCTTCCTCTGTATGTGTGTGTGTGTGTGTGTGTGTGTCCATATTATATTTAATAAAAAAGTTAAAGTTTTGGGAATGGGAATTTAAAATAAGGAATGTAATGGTATATGAACAAAGACAAAGAAACAAATCTAATCAACAAATATGCTATATTTACACTGATGACTTGAGGTCATTAAAAACAAGTTATATATTTATTTGTTCAATAAAATCATATTTTCTTTATAGTGTCCAGTAAAATTAAAATGTGCATATTTCTAAAGATACATATATGCATTTAAATTCGATGTATAATGTGCCTCTAGCAAAAGGAAATGAGCTGAAGAGAAAAAAAAAGCATTTTTTTCCTTCCTATATTAGGTGAATGAATACTCAGAAAGAGCAGATGTAATTTGAAAAAAAAAATGATTTTTGTAAAACTACCAGCTTCCCCTAAATAGATTTCACTTTAATATTCAAAACAATGTGATAGATCTGAATTTCTCATTTGTCACTGTACATGTAAGGACGAAGTTAATGTTAGTGTTAATACAAGAATACAGATTATTTTCCTCCACAAAGCCTTCAATTGTCACATTAGGAGACAAAGCTTTCAAGTGAAATAATTTGTTCCCAGAACACAATTTTTCATCTAAATAAAAATCTTCATTTTGAAGTGAGAACAAATGGGTGCAAGATGATACCACTGACCTTGATCTGACTCACGAGCCACACATGCCATATGAAAGAAGCCATGAAAGGATTCACATCAGAGCAGATTCAAGTACTGGGAAATCACATCAACTGCACAAGACTTACCCAAGCATCTGTAAGGGACAGGTACAGTGGCACAGAAGTAACAGGAAAAGAATCAACAAGTTAGAAGTCATCAATTGAAAGGACATTTGAAAAGCCCAAACATGAGACCAATTCCACTTTCTCTTTGGAGAATTTCTTTCAGTGAATTGTTATCAAAATAAAGAGCTGTTTATTGTACTTCAAGACACTATCCTCATAAGCTGAGACACCTTGTGTGTTCACATTTCAGTAAAAATAATTCTATCTTCTTTATTTTTCTTCATTATTAATCAGATAATAGTTATAATAATTTGAGCATCATAAAGATATCTCTGGAGCCTCCCATATATCCTTTGTAATGAAGAAGTCAGTGTTCAGTAGACTGGTAAGATACTGCAGAATTAGTAAGAACGAAGCATGTGTGAAAAGTTTATGGAGATCTATTTATGATTTTTTTACCCCAAATTATATATATATTATAATAAGAAGAGATAGAATTAATGTTTCATAAAAGAATAGTGAGGGCAAGTACTGGGAATTAAAGCTATAAATGGGTTGGGAGCAAGGGGGTGATATAAAGGAGGGAGTGAAGAGAACTTAACCAAAATTAAGGATAAATGTAGATGTCTTATGAAAACCCAGTAGTTTGTAAGCTAATTTAAAAAACAAAGATGTTTGAACAGAGGTACTCTACATGGGTGGTCAACACTGTTCCCAGAAGATATGCGTTAATAAATAAAAGTCTCAGCACCCAATACAGTTCACATCCCTAAAAGTTTTTCATTAAGGTGGCCTCAAGAACACACAAAACACTATGATTATTGCCACTGTCCTTGGTTGTCTAGCACAACTTGATGATAAGATCCTATTGCTATAAATGAATACACTTTGGTTCTAGGACAGAGGAATCAACCCAGAACTGACTAGAAAAGACTCCCTGATGTCTCGCTTTCATATGTTGCGGGCTATACATGTAGCTGGAGGAGGATACCATTAATGGTTTTACCCAGCACACGATTTTGAATGCCACAGTACTGACCTGTCAGAAAAGATGTGTCTATCTCTGCAATAGTGGCAGAACGGTTAAGAATAGCAGATTTCTTCCTGATTGTATCTGAGAATTGATTGACAGGAAAGAATTCACGTACATATTGTAAACCTGGACCAAAAAACACCTGAGCCTACTATTTTACCAAATACCCATGTCATCAAATTCCCTGCCTTCTAAATATTTGTGCTTATATTTGTATTTGAATAGGATCTCATCCTTGATTGGGAAGGTCCCTCTGTACTTTGGGTATATGTTAATGTAGAGATTTATAACTGTTCAAAGTTCTGAAAATAAATGACTGAGTGCTCAGTCATAGACGGGCATCATCATTATCCCTGCACTCAAAGCTCAGGAACACAGAGGAAGGGAGGGTATGTAGGAAAAGTTCTGAGAAATGCTACCTTCTGCATATGACATGACTAAGAACTGCACAAGACCAAGTCAGTTAGGAAGTCTCATGTGTGTTGAGGAGGGGCTCCCAAAGCCCCAATACAGCTGAAGTGATGGTGGCAGTTGATGGTTATGGGGGCAGGCAGAAGTAGTTTTCTTTGGACCTGTGGCAGATGGAAATTTGTCCAAGTCAAGTAAATGGCCCTATACTCATGTGGATATTGGTAACAATAATTGAACTCTGGGTTATTTTTAAAAGGGTGATATGAAGTTGGGAGGCCAATGATTGGGAGGAGTTGGATGCAGAAAACAGAGGATGGATATATCCATATTTTATATATTTCCACTTTTTTTTTGAGAAGCTCACTTCAGTGCCAGAGTATAAGTGGCATGTGATGCTACATGGGAGGAATTTGACACCTAATTTATTATATACCTGGGAAAAATCTGCTGAGCCCTCCGTCCAGGGGCTAAGACAGAGGAAATTTACCTTGAACCCTTCCCCAGAGCCTCAAGAAGCTGATGCTATCTTTCTTCCCTAGATATTGCCTGGAACCTGGTTTCTTTATTTTAAATTTTATTTTATTTTTAATTTATTTTTTACACTCCATATTCCGTTCCCCACCCCTGCATCCACCCCCTGACTGCTCCACATCCCACACCTCCTCCCCACCCCACCCTGTCTCCACAAGGATGTCCCCACCCCCCACCCCACCTGACCTCTAAACTCCCTGGGGCCTCCAGTCTTTTGAGGGCTAGGTGCATCATCTCTGAATGAACACAGACCTGGCAGTCCTCTACTGTATGTGTGTTGGGAGCCTCATATCAGCTGGTGTATGCTGTCTGGTTGATGGTCCAGTGTTTGAGAGGTCTTGGGGGTTCAGATTAATTGAGACTGCTGGTCCTCCTACAGGATCTCCCTTCTCCTCAGCTTCTTTCGGCCTTCCCTAATTCAACAACAGAGGTCAGCTGCTTCTGTCCATTGGTTGGGTGCAAATATCTGCATGTGACTCTTTCGGCTGCTTGTTGGGTCTTTTTGAGGACAGTCATGATAGGTCCCTTTTTGTGAGTGCTCCATAGCCTCAGTAATAGTGTCAGGCTTTGGGACTTCTCCCTTGAGCTCCCACTTTGGACCTGTCACTGGACCTTCTTTTCCTCAGGCTCCTCTCCATTTCCATCCCTGTAATTCTTTCAGTTAGGAACAATTTTGGGTCAGAGATTTGACTGTGGGATAGCAACCCCATCCCTCACTTGATGTCCTGTCTTCTTAAACTCCTGCTTGCAACAGCTTTTTCTTTGAAACTTTTGTACACAAAATACTTGATGACAGTAAATTGTAAATATTTATCTAAACAGTTTTGTCCTATGCATAATTTTATTGTTTATTTTAAAACAGCAAAATGGCAAGTGAATGAGGTCATGTACTTTTAACTTTTACATTAAACATTCAAACTTGGCTGCATGCTTGATGCTGCAGGGCACAAGCTGTGTTCAGCACTTTTCAGGGCTCTGGGAAATTTTGATTTTGTAATCATCAATACTGAGACCTAGCATAAACACATAATATAAAGTGGCAGAAGTGTACTTGGGCCATATCAGAGATTGTTTGAAATTCTACTTTTATCCTAACCCAACATTTTTCAATGATTCAAACAAATACAAGCCAGTAACTTCAACAGTGATGTTAACTCAACATTCTAGCACAGTACAATCCAAAATACACACTAATATGAAACTTTTATGTTAAGGTATGTTGCTAGGAAAACAGTAAATGTCTTTCTTTTCCACAGTTAAACCATTATGTTTCTATATGAGCAGAAAACTTTGTGGTTATTTTTTTTAATTGTGTGTGCATATATGTGTGGACAGGTGTTCATGCCTATGCACATGTATGAAGGCCAGGGTCCTTTAGATGGCCTCTGTTGCCCTCAGTTTATATTCTTAAGAGCGAGTCTGTCCCTGTCCCTGTAGCTCAGAGAGTTTTGACCAGGCTAATGACCAGTAAGCCCCAGCAAGCCAACCTTCATTGCTAACCCCTGCCACACTGGAGTTACATGTACCTGAAACCATGATAGACTTCTTACATGAATTCTGTCCTTATGTTCATACAAAAGACCTCTTGCTAACTTAACCATCTTTTCATTCCCAAAGGGGGGGGGGATACAGTGAATATACTCTGAGTCATGACTGTGAGCTGAGGTAATCCTGGAAGTGTTCATTGGCCTTGTGTGGCATGGTGGCATGCACAGTTTCAGGAATGCATTCTGTGTGTTCAGAACCAAGACTGCAGTATGCCACAAGTACTTCCAGAAACACCTTGGCTTTCCAATGCATTTAATATCAATTCCGTGTTCAGAAACCTTTTTACCAGAAGTTGCTGCCAAGTTTTCAGTACCACAACATTTCGTTATGCAATCCCATATAGGGTGTGAACTCACAGATTAAGATGTTGCATGGAGGGTTGATGTTTCCTTCCTTGAACTATGCATTCTTTTTGTAAATAGGTCCTCACAACTGGTAGCAGAATTTTCAAGCTAGACTTGATAAGAATCCAGTTTATTGAGGTCATTAAATGTCTCTGTATTTCTTTTATAAAATACAAGTAGGAGATGATGCCTACATCAACAGTTATCTATATTAACTGAGCCAGTACATTTAAAGCTTTATGCTAGAGTCACGAAAGCCTTTTATAAGGGTTACCCATAATTACTATTACCATTATTATCATCATTGTTATTGTTAATATGAGCTTGAATAGAGTTGGCTGAAGTGAAAACTTTTATTAAACTTTAGCCAGGCTGTTGGTTTGCACTTTAGCATATGAAGAGTCCCCCACAGTGGTAATGATTTAGGGGTCAATCGTACAGGAGATTGAATTAGTTGAAACAATTTCATTGGATGGTTTCGGCCCAGAATAATTGTTTCAGTAAAAACAGCAGTTAGTATATTAGGAGATGATATTTTTAAAGTTTGCTTCTTGATGGGAGCACAACCTGTAATTTATAGGAATGGGCATCTTGTGATGTGCAGATAACATTCTATACACAGAAAACATTTCTTCTCAAGGCAAAAAGACTGACCTCAAATAGAGCAGTAAAACCAAGACTATTAAGATGATATCATCATTTGGAGACTACACTCAGAACTTCAAAATTCTCTAGGGATGAAAACCCCATATACAATATGTTGTACATTTGACTTGTAGACATAGCCAACTACTTTTTATTCAGAAATAAACAATAAAATGAAAAGTATTCATAAAATATCTCTCAATGAATTAAAATATTAACTAATTGTATCAATATACACAACATTAGGCATTCTGTGAATAGAATGTGTGGTTATTCTATAAGCACTCGAGTGCTCCAGTGTTAGCTATATGAACCTTCTTCACTAGAATAATGAATATTCAGCACCAAGTATGAACATTTCTTCACAAAGAGTAAGTTCCAAAAAATGGAGTTAGCCATTCAGGAATTTCATGGTCTCCATTTATCTGGAGCTTTAAAGGCTGAAGACCTACCCAGGTTACAAAGCGGTTGTAATAGCAAAGAAACGTCCCATAATTATTATTTACAAGTATTACTTGTACTTGTTTGCCAGAGTCTTCGTAACAAAAGAACAGTTGTTGGATGGCTTAGACAATAGAGGTATGTTTTCTCTAAGTCACAAGAAAAAAGTCAGAGTTGTAAAAGTACAGGAGCAGGGTGTTGGTAGGCTGATTTCTGAAACCCCGAGTTATTTCTGTGGACTCTAAATGGAGCTATACTCCTTCTGTTTTCTCAGAGCTTTTCCTCTGAGTTTGCCTGGGTCACCATTTTAGCTGCTTCTTCTAGAGATGCCAGTGACATTGGGTATGAGTCCACTCTAATGCCCCCCTTTAGCTTTACACCTTGACAGATCCTTCTCCAAAGATGGGCTAGTGTGCAACAATTGGTGAACTACAATTCAACCCATCACAGTGGTTCGGTGGAAGAATCATGGCAGGCGTTGAACAAAGGTTCACAGTTCATCAGGTCCTGACTCATTAAGTCAATGGAGCGGCTTTGGGAACAGGAGTCTCACAGAAGCACTCAGTCTTTTTGACTGTCAACTGCTGTGTCTTAAAACAATTCAATCAAAATAAACTAACCAATGTGCAGCTTGGTCTTCAGGTGAGACCCCTAGCAACTGGAGTAGGGGCTGTCTCAGACTCTGTGACCTGTCTTTGTACCCCTGTCCCCTAGCAGGGCTGTCTTGTCTGGTCTCAGTAGAAGAGTCGCCTAGTCCTACTGCAAATTGATGGTTGATGGTTGAGGTCTTCGCCTCTCTAAGGAGAAGGGGGAAAAGTAGAGAGGGAGGGACTGAAAGGAGAGAATGGAGTGGATGCTTCAATATGGATGTAAAATAAATAAACAAATTAACTAGAAAAATAAACTATGTTGACTTGCTACATTTTTCAGTAATAAGGCATAGGATTAGCTCACATCAGAGTACAAATATTACTCTATCAGCTTGCAATTTTCTTTTGCCTTTTCCCCATTAGTTTTTTGAGTGGTGCTTTCATTTAGCTCTCTATTTTCTCTTTGCTGGGGGATGGGTTGGCTTTGCTCTTTTGTCTCCAGATGTTCATATTGATGATTGGTTGAATCTCCTTAACTGTCTGAAGAGACAAACATGGAACTTAAGAGAAAAATAGATCAATTTTTTTTTGTTGTTTAGGGATGTAGAAGTGTCAATTTATTGATACCACGATAGAGATTCAATGTATACAATTGTATGGAAGTATAGTTTGAAGTTCATCCATATACTTAATACTATTACTGATAGTATTCATTTAGAGCTTAGTGTGTGTACGTAACTCTTCTGATATACATTTAATAACACCATTAGGTATAATTATTATCCCTATATATCAACTAGGAAACAAGGTCTCCCGATGGTGTGCTCTTGTTCAAGCGAGCAAAGATAGTAAGAGTTAATAAGAAAGCAGAATTGGCAGTACAGGCTTTGGAATCCCCAATTGCATGTGCTACTTTGTGTCACCTCATTGACAGACAGCAGGTAGACACCTATCTTCAACAGGGCTGACATTACCCAAATTTCAGTACTTTTCATATGACAGCAATCTGGAGATTAAATAAAATCCTATTTTAATTTAAATTATTTACATGCAATACAAAGACTCATTCGTTGACTTCAGTTTGAATGCTGTCTTTTAAACTTAGTATACTATGACTCAATGGATGACTGTGATGGCCATAGTGTGTGCAGGTGTACATGTGTACTGATGTATAGGGATGTCAAGAGACCACCTCAAATATCATTCCTCAGGCTCTGTCTACATTTTTATTTTTGAGACAGGACCCCTCATTAGCGTGAAACTGACGAGAAAGTTCCAATGATCTGTCTGTTTGTCTCTGTCTCCACAGAGTTGGGGGTTACTAGTGTATGCCATTATGCCTGGCTTTTTTACATGAATTCAAGGGGCCAAATTCAGGTTCTCATGCTTGCAAGACAAACACTTGCTGACCCTCTCTCCCAATTCTAGTTCATTGCATCTCACAGACTGACAAAAGACTCTTCACCAGTCAACCTTTGTTTAAGACTAATAAATTCAAGACTGGTTAATTCAAGTCAATGTGGGGAAACAAGAGAGGGGGTCACATATGTCCCTTCTTGAGTCATGTGCCCTTTGATGTTCGGGTTACTTGACAACCTTACCCTCTAGAAAACACTGGAGCCTGCCCAGCACACCACCCAACTGGTATTCCTTGTGTGGCGTCTGTATTCAGCAAAGGGCATTCCTTTTGCTAGTGATTTTGCAGCAGACATGTAGGTATTCCCCTGGAATTTTAGCTGGGTGCCCTTTCTGAGAAAATGCATATAAATGCCTGAGTCAGTTTAGTGGTCTTTGCCAAAAATAGCTTGGTCTTTTGACTCACCCAGGCTGCCAGTAAACTCTGTTTTTGTTCCCCCACCCCTTCCACAGATAGGCTAAATCTAGTAACAAGCAGGTCAATCCCTCCTGAATTTGGTGCAATGTTGGATTTGTTTACATATGAAAATCTTTGTTACCAATTCACTTGTTATACTAGTGACACCAAAGCAGACAGGACTACAGGATTACACAGGCTAGCCTTCCAAGTTTACAGATAAGGACAACAGAAGTCCAGAAGGGTTAACTGACCCCTCCCCCCCATAGAGTTCTATTGCCGGTAAGTGACAAGCCCAAAGTAATTCTAAGCTTTGGGCACACAAAAAGATCTCTATTTCCGGAGTTTAAGTCAGGGGCTCCTTGGCTGATATATCCTCCACCCACTGAAAAGTCACTTGGGAGAGAAATGCAAGGAGTTAACTCCAGCAGCTATGTTGTTTGTGGATATTTTATTTTGCAATGCCATGCTATAGCAAGAAGAAATGTCTGTGAATTAAGCAATACAAACCTCGGGGAGAAAACATATGTTCTAATGGTTAATCAACAGCCTTCCTATTTGGAAAATAATTTTGAGAGTGCTTGTAAAGTATTATCTATGGATGTGAGGTTGTACAGCAGACTTCAATATTTGTATTCATTTCACTTAACTGAAACTTTTTATCTATCAAAGAGCCATGTGCCTTCCACATTTCCTAGCTATCTGGGTCTAGGGGACCACCATTCTGTCCTATGCTTTTATGATGAACAGCATTAAAGGCCTCAGGTAAATGGATTATTGTCACTCTATAGAAGTTTGGCTTCGGTCTAATGATAGCCTCAAATTACGTTCATGTTGTTACATATAATGTGATCTCCATCTTCTGACTATGACATAAAACCCAGTTCTTGTGACAGCAGAGATGGCTCACTAGTTAAGAATTTGTAAGACTGTTCTTGCAGAGTTTGTTTCCTAGATCCCATGGCAGGTAGCTCATGGTTTCCTGTAAATCCAGAGCTGGAAATTCCAAAACTCCTTCTGGCTTCCATGAACATCTTAACTCATGTTCACATACCCACACATAGACACGCAAATTAACATAATGAAAAAGTTAAGTAAATCTTTAAAAAAAAAAATCACAGCTCTCAATTGAAATGACATAATAGCCCACTTTATGTTAGCCAAACCATGGCTTAGAAATATGAACTAAGGTTGCACCAAGTAACATATCTCAACATGTAAGGAGTTACATGTGCTTTCCAGAAAAAAGGAAAGCCATGAATCAAGTAGTTTTCAAATACACTGGTAGGAACATCCCAAAGATGGGTTAAAACAAAAAGAAGGAATTGCTGTTGGAAGTTTCAGATCTCATCTGATGGCATTCTTAGTTGTGGGGTTTTGGGAAGCTAGTGGGTTTAATTTGTAGGGCTTATGTCCTTCCCTTGGTCTCTGTGCTTATCTTTCTGTCAGTGCTATACTGCTTTAGTTAGTAGAGCTTTGTAGACTAGTCTCAAACACTGGCTTCATTCTTTCAAGATTGTCGTGTCTCAGTTATTGGTATGCAAAGTTTAAAATTGTTTTCTACTTTTGTGAAAATGTGTCAGTGAGATTTTGATAAGGATTGTCTTGAATCTCGATATTGCTTTGGGTTGGTATGGGCATTTTCCTTAATATCTAGACTTTAACTCCTGAGCATGCACACACTTACCTTTCTTTAATTCCTTTCATCATTTTGTACTTTTCATACAGTTGAAATGAATTCTTGAAATTAAGAATTTTCAAATGACTTTATTGAACTTAGAGAAAACTAAATACTCTTAAAAACAAACAAGCAAAAAAAAAAAAAAAACCCAACTCAGAGATAACTAATTCAGTAAAGTATAGGATTAAAAACCAACAATAAAAATTATTACTTGCATTTTGATTTATTAACAACTAATTATCTAAAATAATAAGACAACAATTCTCTTTTCATAGCCTCAAAAACAATGAATTTGACTAAGGAGATAAAAGATTATCTATTTAAAGTGGGTAAGCTTTTAATAGGACTCAGAGTAATTCCTCTGGACACTTTTTTCTGAGATTTTTTTATAAACCTGTCTTATTCCTATAGCTTTTCTGCTACTTCAGACCTCTCTATAGGTGGCTTGATACCAACGCTCTATACAAAGCAATAATACTAATTGCTTACTCTTTGTCTACCAATCTAAACTATATTTTTTGCATATAGTTCTAAATTTGAGCAAAATTTAACTTTTTCTATATCTCTCATTTCTCTCTTTTTTGTTTGGATTTTGAGATACTTGAGGGATTTCATTTGTGTCTATTTCAATTTACTTATTCAACTGAAATCAATCATTTATTTTGAATTTTCTAGATCTACATAGTATGTGTAAATAAATTTACAAGTAAAATGAAACTTGGCTACTCCAAATAAGGCAAATATATCTTTGTTGAATAAATATTAAATGCCTGATTACTATATACACTTGATATAACTAACACCCACGTAATGACTGTTTTGTTTTTTTAAAAAATAAGGAAATTGGGTATATTTTGAAGCTAGACTCTATTATTCATGCCATTTGAAAAAGCAAGCATTCAGGAAATTAAGGGCTTGGCTAGGTCGCATACCTAGGAGTTACTGTGTTAAGATTTGGACCTGGGTCTCAGGCTTTTCAGTCAGTACAGCTTCTCCACTTTTCTGTATGATCAGCTTCTGTTGATGGTTCTATATTTAGTTTGGGAAGCAAAACTCTAGCTAGTATTCTTACATTCACTATATCATTCATCTTCATCAAGTCTTGGGAAAGAATGAGATGGAAGGCCAACACCATTGTTTAAGAGAAAGATGGCTGAGATTCATTTCAGAGCTGGAATTTGCCCAAAGAAGCTACTTATTCAAGACTTATTGGGATTTCAATCAATCATAAAAGCATTAGTCTTAAAAATCTACTGAAATGTGGCATGGCATGTGAGATAGATTAGAGAGTGGGTAAATCACCTGCCTCACAGGCCTGATGACCAGGAAACTGGAAACTGGGATTGTGTTTTATCCGCAGAATCTATATAGAGGCAGAGGAAGAGAACTAACTCCGACTCTCTCTCTCTCTCTCTCTCTCTCTCTCTCTCTCTCTCTCTCTCTCTCTCCATATATATGTATACTTTTTAATTAATGAAGCTTTTAAAATTTGGAGGTGCTAATCTCCCCTTGCTGATGAATATTATAGAGATTGTTATTTATTCTCACAAATGGTGCTCCAGTATTCCAAGCATTATCCACTTTCTAATTTGATAATATGCATAAGAAACTTAATGTCTTGCTTCCAGGAAAACTGTGTATAATTGTGGGAATGACGAGTGGGCAAATGAATAAGAGGCACGCTCCTGTGCACGTATGCTCATGTGATTAGAGGAATATCGCAGGTCAGTTTTTCTATTACTGTTCACTGTGTTTCTGAGGCAAGGTTTTGCTGAACCAGAACCTAGTCATTTTGGCTGGACTGACTGAACAGTGAACTCTCAGGTTCTACCTGTCTCCCCTCCACAACCCTGGAGCTGCAGAATCACTCAGCAAATAACTGGATTTTCCTTTCTTTTTTCTCTTCTCTTCTTTTCTGACGTGAGTGTTGGTGTTAGAGCTAAGGCCCTCTGTTCTCTCAGCAAGGATTTTTACTTGTTGAAGATTCATCCCAGTCCCCAGTGGGCATTTTTCTTTTAATTTTTCTTCCTTATTTTCCAAAAATAAATGGGCTTTTAAAAAAGAGGATACATTTTATGAATGGATAAAAGCTGGCATTACTGAAAGAAAAAGGCAGATGTTCACTGGAGTCTTACTATATGATTCACTAGATTATGATGGTTTGCCAGAAAAAATAAATTAAAATAATGTGCTAGTCTAAGGGAAACCCTGGCTTCAAACAGAACATAATCTAGTTATTTATGATGCACCTACAATTAAAAAGACACTAAATGATTCATGTCTCATTTTCCCTGCTTAGGGGACACTATCTTATAGCAGTTATGTCCTCCTCTGGCCATTACCATATTTCTGTTCCTGTTTCATGATTTTCTCTGATCTTTAGGTGTAGGGACCATGTTGCAGACTTATCAGTTGGGGATGGGCATCTCTCAGTATATTATTCTCTGTATTTGACCTGCTGTGGATCTCTGTAATAGCCCCCATCTGTTGCAAAGGAGGAACTTCTTTGATGATGGATGACATCTGTGGGTAAACTGATAAATATTTATGATCCAATAGAAATTTTATCAGATTAAGATAACCTAAGTAAAAGGATTTCCTCTCAGGTCTAGGACCTCTCCAGCCAGGTTAGCTGGCTAGATCCTACAGAACTTGCATGAATTTGATCTTATTAAGCAGGCCTTAAGTCCAATTAGATGGTGCTTTGGCTACTCCCAAGATAAAGTAGCACTATTGCATCATTGGGGATATCTTGCTGGTTTACTCATAGGCATTACAGCTGTGTAGGATTTCTAATTACTTCTTTGTCTTGTAAGCTTCCATAGTATCTTCTGATACTATAATTTCCCATCCACTGGGGTTTCCCATGTCAGTTCCAGCTCAATTACTTCAAGTTCTGAATCCAGGCTGTGTGGTGTCTTTAGCAGTGGTATCTTCATTTCATAATCTGGGAGGCATCTGAGGACAATGGCAATAACCTATGTTGTTTGTTGACTCCTCTATTTCTCCAAACAACAATCAAGGGTAATTCCCCATGCCTGGCACTGGGATTTTTGTTAGAAAGTGCATGGCTTTAATTTGGGTTGGGAGTGCTGGGGCAAGACTGACACAATGACAATACCAGTTAACATGTGACCATGATTCTTCCCCTAGATGAAGAGCTAAAGGTGACCGACGGCTGTTGACAGAAGGAAAATCGTTTTCTTTCTGAGAAGAACACCAATATAGCATGTTCAATTGAAAGTTGTCAGTTCTGAACACATGTACACACAGAGAAGACTTACTGAGCTGTGTGTGTGTGTTTACTTATTTAGTAATGTAATAATAATTAAAGAAGAGACTATTGTGGTTTGAATAAGAATGTCCCCCCATAGCCTAGTAGATTTGAATGCTTAGTCAAAAATTAATGCTAGACTCAGTTCTCTCTCTCTCTCTCTCTCTCTCTCTCTCTCTCTCTCTCTCTCTCTGCTTATGAATCAGGATGTAGAACTCAGCTACTGCTCTAGCACCATGATTGCTGCCATGTTCCTACCACATTCCCTGCCAATTTGATAATAGATCAAAACTCTGAAGCTATAAACAAGTACCCAAATAAAGGTTTCTTTCATAAGATTTACCTTGGTCATAATGACTTTTCCCAATATAATAGAACAGTGACTGAAACAAAAATTGGCACTAGAGACTAGGGTATTGCTGTGAGAGGCCTGACCTTGCTGCTTGGTGGAATGTGAATTTTGGATTAGGAAAGCAGTCGAATATTTTAAGTGAGACTTCATGGGTCATAGCAGTAGGCACATGGACAGCAATATTGAGAGCTGTGTAAATTATAAAGGCCCAGCACAAGAAGTTTCAGAAAGGAGAATGTTACTAAGTAGCCTAGACACCATTCTTGTGAAATTTTGGCAAAGAGTGTGGCTACTGTTTGCTTTTGTCCTAAAACATTCTGCCTAAGGCTAAATTAAGGTGTTTTGGATTAATGTTGGCAAAGGAGATTTCAAGACAGTCTAGTATTGACTGTGTAATGTGGTTATTAATAACAAGTCTTTTGCAGATCTATTATGAAAAAAAAAACAAAACCAAGTGGGTCATGGAGAAATACAAAATGTACAGAATGCAGAGAAAAAGGAAAAGCACCAAGAAAGATGATGTTGGGGTTGAGTCCTATGAGCAAGGAGACAAAAAGCTTAAAGTTTAAAGACTCAATGAAACAAAGGCAGTGGTACAATCTCAGGGAAAGAGCCCAGCCTGCCAACCCTGCAACCTGTTTAAAAATAAATAAATAAAAGAAAGCTTAGGAAGTGAAGGAAACCATCAACAACAGAAAGCTGATGCAAATGTAATTGCGTGGGGTGTGTGTGTGTGTGTGTGTGTGTGTGTGTGTGTGTGTGTCAAATTCCAGCCCCAGAAAGCAGCAAAACTTGGCAGTTTTGGTCACAGGGTTCTGGATTTAAAGTCACAGATAACAAGAAAAGGGCTATGGAACCTCCCTCTGTGGCTAAGGAAAGACACTGAGGCCAGGCATATACTAGAAGTGTCTTTGCATGGAGGTCCAGAGAGGCCTTTGTGTGAATCTGTAAAAGTGAAGTGGGATTGATTAAATTAGAGACCCGAAAAATGTTGCAGATGCCAGAGTAGCAGACTACATGTCAAGGAAAGCTGTACATAGGGTGTGGTACCAGCCCAACAGAGAGAAGTGTGGGGCAGTCAACAAATCTGGAAGGCTTTCGAGTTCTGAAGAGCACTTTAATATCAGACATAGAGATACATACAGAATTAGAAGTTTGCCATGTTGGCTTTTGGTCTTGCTTTGGTTTAGCATTTCCTCACTATGCTCTGCCTCCTTTGAAATGCTAATGTATATCCTCTACCATTTTATGTTGAATGTATGTGATCTGCTTTGTGATTTTTTTTGACATTACAGGATTTAGAGTTAAGAGACTGCCACAAGATTCAAAAGAGACTTTGAACTTTAGACTTGACATTGTGATAGACGACGGGTACTTTTGAAGTTGGATTGTATGCATTTTTTGCATTATGATATGACTACAAGCCTATGGTGTCCTCAGAGTGAAATATGATGGTTTAAATAAGAATAGCTCCCATAGGGTCATAAATTTGAATATTTAATCATCAAAGAGTAATACTATTTGGGAAAAATTAAAAGATATGGCCTTTCAGAAGAAGTTTAGCCTTGTTAGAGGAAGTATGTCACTGAAGTGGGCTCTGAGGTTTCAAACGCTCAAGGTACACCCAGTTCTCTCTCTCTCTCTCTCTCTCTCTCTCTCTCTCTCTCTCTCTCTCTCTCTCTCTCTCTCTCTTTGAATCAGGATACTGTTCTCAGTGACTTTTCTAGTGCCATGAAAACCGCCATGCTTCCAGACATGATGATAGGGGACTAAACCTCTGAAATTGTAAGCAAGCCCCAAATTCGATGCTGTATCTTTTTTTAAGGATTTATTTTATATGTGTGAGAACTCTGTCTCTGTGTTCAGACAGCACCAGAAGAGGGCACTGGATCCTATTACAGATGGTTGGGACCATCGTGTGGTTGCTTGCTAAGAATTAAACTCGGTGACCTTAGCTGCTGAGCCACTTTACTAGCCCTCGGTGCTTTATCTTATAACAGTTCCATGATCATCACGTCCCTTCACAGCAATAAAGAGAGACTATGACAGTCACTTTGAATAAGCTTATAGACACTGATTCTGAATTAGCGAAAGAGTAAATGCTGCGCTCCCTGGAGAGACACGAACAAAGTATATTTAAAGCAGGTAGAACACTAATGAATGCTAAGAAATAATTCTTAGCTTGGTTAACAAGGATGGAGTCTTAGCTTACAAGAGCACAGATGATTCAGAGGCATCTGCATTACCATGGGTGGTGATTCAAGAAAGTTGTATCCCTAAAGCTCCCTGCCCAGCTTGCTGGCAGCTTGACTAATGAAGACTCTCCTCTTCCAGGAAGTCCCCATGTGTGTTAGCTAAGACATCTGTTCTCACGAAGAGATCCCATGACTACAGTAATTCTTATAAAGGAAAACCATTTCATTGGGACTGGCTTGCAGTTTTAGAGGTTCAGTTTATTATCATTATGGCATGACATATAGAGCCATGCAGGCAGACACAGTGATGGAGAAGTAGCTGAGAATTTTACATATGGATCAAAAACAATAATAAGAGCGTGACCCACTGGGCTTGGCTTGAGCATATGAGACCTCAAGGCCTGCAGAGTGACAAACTTCCTCTAAAAAGTGCCACACTTACCTCAACAAGGCCACACTTCTTAATGGTGCCACTGTCTATGATCCTTTGAGGGCCATTTTCCTTCAAACCACAACACTGTAATTTGATAAGAGTTGCCTTAGTCATGTTTCTCTTCATGGAAATAGAACAGTGACTAAGATAGAGACCATGAATACATAGAAGGAGATGGAAGAGGAAGTTTTAGTAGTTATGTCTGTACACTTCTCATGTGTGAACTATTTAAGTAATCTTCTCAAAACATGACATATAATTCAGTCTTAAATTACTTTTTCAGATACTAATGCAAAATACATAACATATTAAAATGCAAAATATGAATATTGTCACTGATCAATTTTATGCCTAAAATAAATATATTCATTTACTGTCCACCAGAGACCCTAAATGAGCGAGGACAAAGATTAATCTGATACCACTTAGGTCATTTTTATATTTGCAGTTTATCTTTTGAAATGAGATATTACATTTTGAACCAATTAGAGAACAAAACAGGAAAACATGTTAGATTTTAATCATTCAGTTTTACTTTATAGCAAAATATCTATTGCAGTTGATTTTCCTTTTATACCAAGGTAGCATTTTTTAGTCAAAGGGGGCTTAAAGTGATGAAGGGACATGCAGTAGGCCTGCTATGAGCAAATTCTTATGAGATATCAATAATATATGAGATACTTTAGTCCTGGGAATGAGACTTTAGTGTTCTTATACTTCAGAGGAGAGAAGCGATTTGAGGTACTAACACCCCAGCATGACAGGGTTGTGATAAGCGTGTGGCTTCCGACCCAGCTCAAATTGATCCTGAAGGCTGTTCATCACTTACTTCTTGCCACAATTTCCCATTGTAGTCTGTGCTATAGCTCTCCTTCCTTTATTGCTCTTGCTTTACAGCTGATGAGTGTTTGGGTGTCTCCTGCCTTAACAGCAAATTCTCAAGAGTTAATGGGCCATGCTTCATAGCATGTAAAGTTGTGTGCAGTAAATAAACCCTCAAATCATTGACAGTTACAGATTGTCACTAAAGAAACTTTTGAGGTGACAGCAAAATAAAATTAGTTGTGTCAGCAGAGGGTTAAAAAAAATCATCTTATTTTATGTAATGGAAACAATTCACCTTCAATTCTCCTTTGACAGGAACATTAAGAAATGATGTCGACAATAGGCTGGGAATATGGCTCAGTCAGTAGAGCACTTGGCACACAAGCATAAAGAAAAGCGTTTGATCCCTTATTACTCATGTAAAGCAGTTCTGTGTGGCAGTGTCCACTTGTACCCAGCACTGGGAAACACAAGCATGAGGGTCCCTGGAGGTTTGCTCTCCGCCCAGTCTACCTGAGTCATTTAACGCCAGGATCTCGTAGGCTATAATTGAGACAGAATTTAGATCTTACTGATCTCTGGCTTTCGTATACAGGCACGCACATTCATACCTATACACATACATTTGAGCATACACAAGCACATATATAATAATACTGATAGAGAAAGAACATACAGTAAAGAAATTATACATGTTTAAGAAATAATTCTTATATATTTAATTATCTATTTAGTAGACTATTCATCAAAAGCTGTATTAGAGATAAGAAATGAACAAAGTATAACTAGTACAATCATGACAAATAAATTAAGTGTACTGTTACCATATAAAATTCACCTTGTCTTCATCACATTACATAGCTTACTTGATGATAGAATAAGGTAGTTTATAAAAAGACATATTCCTGTAAAGTGCTGTGAATTCAGAAGGAATGTGGTATGTGTGCCTTGTACCTGAGACTGCCTCACAGGGAGTGATTGCAATTATTCTAGTGTAAATAAATGTAAGCCCCATATATATATTGAACAACTAAAAAGCATTTTAAGACTGTCATCAACTGTGTCTCTATTCTGAGAATCAGTGAGAAGATGGGGTGCTATGGGACACGTGTATTGGAGCCAGGAAATCACATCTTGTCCAAATAAAGGGTTAATCAGTCACTGTGCTAGGAGAACTCATGAGCAGAAGTTCTTAAAGGGCCAAGTAAGTTTTCTAAACATGTACATGTGATCACGGAGTTAAAATATGACAATTTGGATATGATTGAATTATAATCTCTAGCAAAACCAATATTCATCATCTTGGTAGTTATTGTGCCCTGCCTTTTTGCTAGTCACTATGCCAAGTGCTTTTGTGGATATCACCATTTAAGTCACACATAAATTTCAAGTAAGAAATAATTCTACCAACTAAGGCACAAGGTAATGTATTCAAATTCACGTTTAAAAGTACACAAAATGTATTCAGATTACCAATCTTTGAAGTTTTGCCATTTATCTAGTTTATTTATCATAACTGATAGAATTATTCTTTATTTGGAAGATTGGTGTCAAGATGTTGTTTGAAGCCAGGATAATGAATGAAAACACTTCAGTAAGTAGAGGAAAGGGTAAAGACAGAGTCCAAGAGGTTCTTAGAATTAGAGGGCTGATAATGCCATCGTCACAGAACATGGGATAAAGACAGTACTATTCAGAGGAAAGAAATTACATGTAAAAATGATCCGAGAAACTACATGTAAAAATGATCTGAGATACCCAGAAGATAAAATTACTAGATAAGGGAATGTGATCTGATTTATTGACTCCTAATAAAATATTGGACAGAAATTATCCATGACTTTGGGAAGGTGAAAGATGTCAGTGACAAAATAAAAATTACCTTGATTGACAACAGTTCACTTAAGGTGAGGTTAGCCAAGACAGGAATGTGAAGACGTGAATATACTTGTTCCTCAGTGGTTTGCTGCTTTCTACAGGAAGAGGACATTCACACAATAGCATAGAGTCCTTTAAAGTGATGGAGGTTAGTGATGCTACCTTGCATCAGGAAGGATTCCATAGAAGGGAATAGATTTTGCAGAAGGCGAGGAATTGTGCTGGTCTCCAGAGCCCAGGGGAACAAAATATCATTGCCATTAAAGTGGAGAAAGCAATTTTAAATGTAAAATTTAATATTTTACTTACCTATTTAAAATTTGAAATAGAAAGTGAGAAGAATGTCCCTTGACTTTCAAATTTTAAAACTTTCAAAGACCTACAATCTTTTCATAGTTTTAAAATTCATAATTTCAAAATAGACTAGATAGATTTTGGCAGAGGCAAAGATCAGCATCATAATCTACATTATTAATTATGTTATGGAATTCACCCCAATTCAAAGTCTAGTCAGTTTATAGCTCATGTTTCTAAACATCAATACTCAGTTATATGTGTGCAACATAGTTTTGTGTGTGTATATGTATGATTTTTGCATATATAGATAAGTGAAATTAATGAATTTTAGTACTTTCATCAAGTATGCATTGCTATTTCTATGAATAGATTTGACTTGGAATAAACTTCAATAATTTAGCATAAAAAATTTCAAAAGAAGTACTATTATTAATAAAGCATCATGAGTGTACTAGTATAGTTCTTAAAACTTGCATATCACAATATAACTCCCCAGATGAAGCAGTACTTCCTAATGAAATATTTGAGAACACATTATTAAAAGATAGCTTTCATTTTGTGATAAGCAACTTTAGAAATTTTAAACTCTATCAGCGAATAAGCTACTTTTCCCATGAAGATATTAAATAATGTTTTTCTTCAAAAGAAATTGAATAACCATAGGTTATGTGCCAGGACCTCTCTGTGAACGTATACCTCATCAATTATTTAGTGGGTTAAAATAAGCTGGATAATGTAGTTTATGTTTTCTGAATGATAGACTAGCCTCTGTGATGCTTGGATATTTCATTACAGTGATGAAAAATCTTCACATTTCTGCCAGCTTTTCTCTGGTCAATTTTATTTATTTACAGAGGACACCAATTGGAGGATACATGGGGCTTGCCTCGGATATCAAGAAAACGGGAGTGGGTTGCATAGACCCGGGGAAAGTTTGTTGAAATTATTGCCCAGAAGTTACCTGCCTAGGTAGAAAAGCAAAACCAGAAATAGATGCATAATGTTAAGATTAGCAAAATTGGGGAGAGGGAATTGGGAAGCTATCAGGTTTTTTTTTTTTGATGTTGAAAAGATTGATGGGGTGGGGGTGGGGTGGGGATTGGGAACATCCTTTTGGAGACAGGTGGAGGGGAAGATGTATGGGATGTGGAACAGTCAGAGGGTAGACAGGGAGGGGGATTAAAAACAAGATTAAATAAAATTTTTAGAATAGGGAACAAAATACCCATGAAAGGAGTTACAGAGACAAAGTCTGGATCTAAGGCGAAAGGATGGACCATCCAGAGACTACCCCACCCTGGGATCCATCTCATCATCAGCCACCAAACCCAGACACTATTGCATATGCCAGCAAGATTTTGCTGAAGGGACCCTGATATAGCTGTCTCATATGAGGCTATGCCAGTGCCTGGCAAATACAGAAGTGGATGCTCACAGTCAGCTATCGGATGGAACACAGGGTCCCCAATGGAGGAGTTAGAGAAAGTACCCAAGGAGCTGAAGGGGGCTGCAACCCTGTAGATGGAACAATATGAACTAACCAGTACCCCCAGAGCTCATGTCTCTAGCTGCATATGTAGCAGAAGATGGCCTACTCAGCCATCATTGGGAAGAGAGGCCCCTTGGTCTTGCAAACTTTATATGCCCCAATACAGGGGAACACCAGGGCCAAGAAGTGGGAGTGGGTGGGTAGGGGAGCAGGGCAGGGGGAGGGTATAGGGAACTTTCGGGGTAGCATTTGAAATGTAAACAAAGAAAATATCTAATAAAAAAAATTTTAAAGGAAGAAAGATAAACTAAAATGAGGTAAATGAATAGTAGGAATTGTAGTGAGGCAGGAACTCCAGCTGAATGGAATTTGATAGATTCTGAAGAACGGACTCTCATGAGGGGGAGTTCAGATGAACGGCACAAATCATTGCATCTGCTGCGACATGTCCTCTCAAATCCCCAGTCTACTGAAATCACTTAAAAATCTCTCCAGTCCCACTTTGCCACTGAGTGTCTGTGCAAACTTCAGCAAGTTAACATAGGAAAAAATTTTCACATTGTCGTGTTTGATTTTGTTCTTCTCTTCATTTACTAAGTCCCAATAGGACTTAACCCCTGCAAATTGAAATATCCTGGCTGAAGATCATAACAAGCTTTATAAATGTAAAGGTATGAATAAATAGGAAAATCCTCTTGTGTGACAAATTAGAAAAGAGAAAAATTGTGTCATTTACAACCAAGAGAAAGAATGCGTATCTGGTCATATTTTTCAACTACTCTTTGCAAATCTTCAGTATCAGACAGCCTTGGAAGCTTGATAAGTTAGATGTACTTCACCCTAACTTGATAAGTAAGCTATACTCAATCTACCTTAATCATCTGTGTTTGAGGTCATGTAAATCGAAATGTTCTCCAAAACAGCTTATACTTTTTTTTTTTTTTACCAGAAACTTGATTACTAATTATTGGTTCCTTGAAATCCTCTAAATCCTCAAAATTGGTCTCCAAATGGTGTGATTATTTATAAAAATATGAACATTTTCTCTTTTTGATATAATCCCAAAAGAAGGTCACTGTGAAGGAAGCATTCTGGGAAGAAGCCACACCTTACACAGAATATTCTCGAGGGCTGAAGTAATTAACTAGAACTTCGGTGACAGTAGAGAGGTTGGACTGTTGCTGGTCCAGGGTCTAATTACAAATTTTCTTAGGCTTCAACCTCCTCAATAGCTACTTACTGCCCAACTCCGTGTCTGAACTAACATCTATGTGAATGTTAAGTAGCCCTATCAGAATACATCAACAGACAACGTGTTCCCACCAAGCTCAAAGCCAAGAACGTCACTGAAACCTATGACAGAGATTCTGATTCTGCCTAGCTACAAACTAGTTATCTTCTGGACCCACAGTTGTATTAGGAAAGTATATTTATTTATGGCTTTCTTAGTTCCTTTACTATACACAACCTCATGAAATCACTTCTACGATAGGACTCAAATTTAGGGCAACTTAAATCTGTGTTCCTTGAGCATTGTCTCACATATTTGGCTTCAGAACAAACTATTTCTTAGCACTTTTGAGGTAATAATTATGTTTTTGTCTTGGCGATGCTTTCAAATGTCATCTTTATAGAACGATTAAAGCATTGGCAGTATCTCTGAGCATGGGAAGAGTTAATTAGATGTTCTATAAGTATACATATGCTTCAGTAACAGCTTGGGATGGCGAAATGATCTGTAGCTTCTGATGTAGCTTTGATCCTTTTTCCTGCATGGCCTTGGCTGTACCAAGTAACCTGTAACTTTGCCACTAAAATTGAAATGAAAAAAAAAACCAGCATGTTTTCTAGATTACATGATATTTCACATCACAGCAGCAATAGAAAGTTATAATATTTACCTGTCTCATTGAAAAATAATATAAGGACAGAATAAAATAGAGTCAACCTCACAATTAGATTAAATTTCCTGGTCCTCTCTAATGGATAGCAATTTTCCCATCCTTATATCTAAGAGAACCATCTAAGAGTTGTAATTTGTCATGCACATTTCTAGAAGTGAAATAGTATGTATTAAGAACATTTTCACAATTTATCGTGCATTTCTAGAAGTGAAATAGTATGTATTAATAATAATTCCACAATTCATTGTACAAGTCAGGACACATGCTTAACTTGACTATAAAACCCATCCACTAGTAGGATGTTTTGTTGAGACTCAATCCATATCTGTTGTAGCAAATGCTCAAAAATAGTAGCAAGCTTCGTTCTTGTTTTGAACTCTATATAAGGATAACAATTCTGTCATCTGGCTAGCATTTTCCTGCCAGTGAAGTATTATCAAGTTAGCATTGATGCTGTGTTATATTCTGGCTACCCGCATGAGGATCTATCCGACTAAAACCTACCCAATAGCAATGATTCCTGAAAACTTAAGTCATTATTTCTAGTGCGATAGAATTATGTTGTCTACTTTCAGTCACTTCCTTTTGTTCCCAAGATGCCGGGAATATTCTTTGAGATAGCCCATAACTTAGTAACAATATCTTAATATTTTTGAGGCTGCTTCTCTCTCTGTGTCTCTGTGTCTCTGTGTCTTGCGTTCTCTCTCTCTCTTGCTCTCTCTCTCTCTCTCTCTCTCTCTCTCTCTCTCTCTCTCTCTCTCTCTCTCTCTCCCCTTTCCCCTTTCTCTTGCTTTTATCACCTAAATGATATGAATTCCCATTCTAGCTAGCTTCCTCCAATTCACGCTGACAGTCTGAAAGTCTGAATTCTTCCTTTATGTTCAAATGTGAAACTTGTCCTCCAGACTCTGTGTGTCCACAGTCTTTTACAGTCAGTGGTTCATCCCATAAGCCAACTTCTGACCTGCATTTCCCTCTGGCAATTGTTAAGTCGCTCATTTGCTCATGGAAAAGTAATCCTAGCATCCTCTCTTTCTTAAGCAGCTGTCTTCAAATTCAGGCCCAGTCTATAGCTATTCCTCAAGTGATCATTTATGATGTATTTCTATGGACTAAAATTTGTTTTTGATAAGGTTTTGTTACATTTACTGGAAACAGTCCTGTCTGCTTATCTTTACACCACAGTACTATGGTGGTAGCACTTCTCACACTGCCTATAAACAACCCACTTTATTGAAACATGAGGGTGTAACCTTGCTATTTCCATGATCAAGATCCTCCAATGAAATCTACTGAAGAAAGAATACAAACCAAAAGTGTTGTTCTTCACATTTGTACAGCCTCGGAAGCAGATCCATATCTAAGTGCACAACATCATTGTTATTCAGTTCCTTTCAGTACCACACTAGATCAAATATTTCTTCTGGACTAGCCAAATGTCAACCCTGACTTGCTTTTTCAGTCATGTGCCTGCTGTAATGAACTAGTCTGTCTGGAAATGGGCTGGCACCATTCGCTGCATTCTGCACATGCCTCAGCTTATATCTCATAACTCAGTCTTTCCTACCCTGAGGCTTCTGTTCCACGGAAACATGAGGCATGGTGAGGAAGTCCCTTACCTTCATAATTGATCAGTCTGAAAGTGTGAAATATTCATATATGGGCTGTCTCCTTTATGAGTGGGAGACAGACTCTTGAGGCATAGTTCAGGGACATTTACAAACTTCTACTGTGGTCACACTATCTTGCTCACCTGTTGCCTATACAAATGGCTATCTTAAGAGTTAGTATTTATTTCTTTTCCCTTTCCTTTTGTAAAATCCTATCCCTTCATCATTAGGAGTGTTATTGTTCTGTTATCTCTGTTCTGAAACAGGATCTCAATATTCAACCAGGCTGACCTTGGACTCATAAACTTCGTAACTTAGCTTCCCAGAGGCTGGGATTACAGGATAGCAAGACACAAATGTACTCTTTCAATTTTCTTTTATCCTTTGATAACTCCCTAAAAAATTACCTGTGTGTAAGCCTTCATCCAGGCTCCAAATTCATATAAAGGTATAAGTAGCTAGTTACTAGGAAGAGTTGTATATATAACTAATCTTTTGATTGGAATTTGGAGCTGAACTGATGGTAGATCTGAAAGAAAAAGAATTTCTAATTCCTTATGGAAATAGGTGTTAATAATCTTTGGTATGCCATAATACAATTATTAGACTTTTGCATGATATGGATTATAATAAGCTTCTGTGAGAAGGAAAGATGGCATCAACAAATGGGACCTCATAAAATTGCAAAGCTTCTGTAAGACAAAGAACAATGTCAATAAGACAAAAGGCAATCAACAGATTGAGAAAAGATATTACCAATCCTACATCTGATAGAGAGCTAATATACAATATATACAAAGAACTCAAGAAGTTAGACCCCAGAGACCCAAATAACCCTATTAAAAATAGGGTACAGAGCTGAACAAAGAATTCTCAATTGAGGAATACCAAATGGCCAAGAAGTACCTAAAGAAATGTCCAACAACCTTAGTCATCAGGGAAATGCAACTCAAAACAACCCTGAGATTCTACCTCACACCAGTCAGAATGGTTAAAATAAAAAACTCAGGTAACAGCAGATGCTGGCAAAGATGTGGAGAAAGAGGAACACTCCTCCATTGCTGGTGAGATTGCAAGATGGTACAACCAATCTGGAAATCAGTTTGGTGGTTTCTCAGAAAATTGAACATAGTACTGCCTGAGGACCCAGCTCTATCACTCCTGGGCATATACCCAGAAGATGTTCCAACTTGTAATAAGGACACATCCTCTAGTATATTCATAGCAGCCTTATTTATAATAGCCANAAGCTGGAAAGANCCCAGATGTCNCTCAACANAGGAATGGATACAGAAAATGTGTTACATTT
This sequence comes from Mus pahari, assembly GCF_900095145.1. Taxonomy (NCBI): domain Eukaryota; kingdom Metazoa; phylum Chordata; class Mammalia; order Rodentia; family Muridae; genus Mus; species Mus pahari. The sequence continues at coordinate 20,332,668 of NC_034606.1, forward strand.
ACACAGTGGAGCACTACTCAGCTATTAAAAATGGTGAATTCATGAAATTCTTAGGCAAATGGATAGAACTAGAAAATATCATCCTGAGTGAGGTAACCCAATCTCAAAAGAATACACATGATATGCACTAGCTGATAAGTAGACATTAGCCCAAAACCTCCAAATAACCAGAATACAGTTCACAGACTATATGAAGCTCAAGAAGAAGGAAGACCAAAGTGTAGGTGCTTCGGTCCTTCTTAGGAGAACAAAATACTCACAGGAGCAAATATGGAGATAAAGTGTTGAGCAGGGACTGGAGGAAAGACCACACAGAGACTGTCCCATATGGTGATTCATCCCATACACAGTTATCAAACCCAGACACTCTTGTGTGGATGCCAAGAAGTACATGCTGAAAGGAGCCTGATATGTCTGTCTTCTGAGAGGCCCTGACAGAGCTTTAGAAACACATAGGCAAATGTTTGCAGCCAACCATTGGACTGAGCGCAGGGTGCCCACTAGAGGAGTTAGAGAAAAGACTGAAGGAGTTAAAGGGCTTTATAACCCCATAGGAAGAACAACAATACAACCAACCAGACCCCCAATCCCCAGAACTCCCAGGGACTAAGCCATCAACAAAGGAGTACACGTGGCTCCAGCTGCATATGTAGCAGAGGATGGCCTTGTCATGCATCAATGGGAGGAGAGGTCCTTGGTCCTATGCCCCAGTGTAGGGGAATCAAGGGTGGGGAGGTGGGAGTGGATGTGTGGGTGGAGGAGCACCCTTAAAGAAGCAGGGCGAGGGAAGATGTGATAGGATGTTTCCGGGAGGGAGGGAAACTGGGAAAGGGGATAACATTTGAAATGTAAATGAAGAAAATATCCAAGAAAAAATTAAAAATAACTAACTAAATAAAATATCTACAAAAATAAAGAAAAAAAAAAGAATTTGATTGACATGAGACTTTATTTATCCTAAGAGTTCTTTTTCCACTAAACTGGATACTTCTATGTTTTTGAACCTTAAAAACAGAAAGTTACCAGAAATAAAAACACCACAGTAAGAGATGTGTAATCAAGATCTAAAGAGTGGGAAATTCATTGTACAAAGCTCTAGTCATGGCAATGATTTTGGTTACTGATGCATTGAACTGTTGGTAACTTTAAAAGAACAATTGCCACATCATAAACTCAGCCATGGGTAGTTCTTGAGGGAAAACAAATGATGGGGTGAGTTCTTACAGAGGGTACAGCTGTGAGCAAACCCTAGTTTACTTTGGAAAGGATAAGAAACATGTATGAGTATGTATGGATTCCTAGATTCCTGGTAGGGTAGGAATTGGGACAATTAGAGGAAGGACAGAAAGGAAGTCTGCATCCACAAGTGGATCCACAGAGACAAGCCCCGTAGACACACGGCATGCTCAATAGCATCTGGGGAGAATGATTTTTCTTATAGATTTCTATCGACCTGATATTGGCACATGGTAGAGACAGCCTTTGTGCGTGAGCTGGAAAGCATAGATTAGTCCAGGTGCCTCTCTCCAGCATCCGAAACTAAACAGCCTTTCTAAGGGCACCTTCCCTCAGTTAGATGAGCCAGTCTCTTGGGGGATGTCTGATTATTCCAAACCTCTTCACCTCTAAATAAGGAACTTGCCAGAACTGTTATACATAAATGGATATGAGTTTGCTTTTCCTTTCGCCTTACAGGCTCTCATGGTTTGGGGGCTTGGGGAAGGTTCATAATAATGGGATCCACTTGCCATATTGCACACCCCGTCATTCAGAAGCAGTAAGCGAAACAGAATAAAGGTCTAGTGAAAAGACAAGGGATGGACTAGGTTATAAATACTGTCCTTAAAGAAGCAGGCTACTTTCAGAACAGCACATATACATTAAAACAATGACCAGAAGATGGTAGATACTGAGTTCCCAATGTGTGGGATCAGGAATCCAGGAAGCAAAGGCTTCCATAAAGTGGTGCATTCTTACCATCCCTCAGTGAAACCCACTTGCCAAGCACATAGTTAATTTGTATTGGACTTAAGGTCCTGTTTTTCTGATGGGTGTTCTTCTGGTAGTAAGATGGCTATTTCCTCACTGTATGAGCTTGTGCCATCTACCTGGCTTGTGACTGAAGAGAAAAGGAGGATGTGGGGGGTTGTTTTTACGGGGAAAAGAGGTGGAGCAGAGATAGATTATTTCTAGCAGCATTCTTATATGGAATCTAATCCTGTGTGATCCTGACCTTATTGCCTTATTTAAATTTAATAACTCCTACTTGTTTCCTGTGTATTGTGAGTGTTGGCTGTCAGCAGCAAGGAAACGATTCCAATACATGCTTAAGTAATTGATCATGTTCAGTTGGAGGTAGGGAAGTTGCTGTGGAACAAGAAGAAATATTTGACAGGCAAGGAATCACGTGTACACACAATTCACTCATTTCATAACCAGTAAAAATGTTCACTAGGCAAATATAAGAATCCTGATCAGCCAAGAGTATATGCAAAAAACCCCCAGAATTGAAGATCTTGGATCACCTTACTGTGCAAGCAGCCATACGATACAGAGCAAAATAACCCAGACCACAAGGAATGGGTTATTGGCTACCTGGGTATCTGCACCAGAAGATCATAGGCTAGGTGGCTATAACAAAGACAATTAATACATACAGGTCACAAATTCTGGCAGGAAGATGACTGTTTCCTTACTGTATGGGCATGTGCCCTCTACCTGGCTTGTGATTGGAGAGAAAAGGAGGATGTGGGGTGAGGGGGCGTACATACAGGGAAAAAGAGAGGAGCAGAGAGAGATTATTTCTAGCAGTATTCTTATAAGGAATCTAATCCTGTCTGATCTTGACCTTATTGCCTTATGTAAATTTAATAACACCTATAAAATTATCTCTTAATATAATGATGTTTGGAGATTACTGTTTTAACATATGAGTTTTCGGGAATGCAAGTGATGTTGGTAGTATAAAAGTTTCGGAATGAGTTCTAATATTTTCCTCAGGACGGGCTACAGCAGGAAGGACTGAAGCCTAGTTTCACAGATCAGCTTTGACATCTGGCTACTGCTCTGACGGGGACTGGATTGAAATGGACAGCCTCGTGCAACGTAAGAGTTGGATGACATTTTTTTTTTTAATCTCTTGTGCACCGCTTTAGATATCCTTGGGTCAGTTTCGAGAACCATTTTGGAAGCCTCTGATGGTGACCTTGAGGGCCAGGTAACAGTTGTCTGTATCAGTGAGCGGTTTAATAATGCCACCTCGTACTGACTTGCCCTCTTTCCTGTTTCATTCGCTTCTGTCCATCATTTCTGCATTCTAGTCACTCCTGAAATAGACTGCCCTGGTTGAAGAATTTGTTACTGGAGCTGTGGGTGGGGGCGGTGGGGAGGTTGTATAAATCATTTTTTAGCAAGATCACATCAATTAGCAGAATGGCTAACACATGGTGTCCGCCAACAAATATTTATGCCATAAATAGTGTTTTCAGGCAAAGCATGTTATGTAGGATTCATAGTTTTGCTGGATCTTTCTCTGGGACCTTTCCTCTGTCTGAAACGATGCCAATAGAATTAATAGCTGTAAAACTCTGATCAGTTCTTCTTCTTCTTCTTCTTCTTCTTCTTCTTCTTCTTCTTCTTCTTCTTCTTCTTCTTCTTCTTCTTCTTCTTCTTCTTCTTCTTCTTNAGTTCTTCTTCTTCTTCTTCTTCTTCTTCTTCTTCTTCTTCTTCTTCTTCTTCTTCTTCTTCTTCTTCTTCTTCTTCTTCTTCTTCTTCTTCTTTTTTAAACTTACTTACTTTTAACACACTGAGTAGGCTCCCCAGAGTTCCTGAAGAGAATAATGCTTTCAAACACTCAATAGTTTGCTTCCTGGGGATACAGGAAGAATACATTTCCCAGTTGTCATTGGATATAGGAAGAACAATAACTGACTTCCAATCAGGCATATATGAGCAGAGGGAAATTATGTGAGCCTAGGAATGGGATAGGTGTGCACCTCCACCTAACAAAGTATACACTGCAAGTAGTGGAGAATTTGAAAATGGAATGTGTTGAGCAAGAAGCAGCTAGTTCATATTTCAACACTCAGAAGACAACTTCCAAGGAATATCATCAAACCGCTTTAAATATCACTTCAGCAAACAGCTCTCTTTGTGTTGTGCTGCTGCTGAGATGCCAAGCTTTATTTTCACTTTATCGTGACTTAGCTTCTGTGACTGACACATCCCAGAAGAGGTCAGGGATTCCTATATGTTCTATGGGGCTCTGGACATAACCTGTTAAATCAATAAATATTTAGACCCAATGACTTAATTTCATTTTTGCCTTCTTTACTACAACTTCTTTTGACACCAAAGTGATAATACTACCTTAAACACATAGAGCATACTCTTTGTAGGAAAACTGGAGTCATAAATAGCAAATGACTTTCTGAAACTAGTAGTTTATTTTAAAGGGAGAGTGGAAATGATTGACACTAGAAAATGAAAGAGGCTAAGTATTTAGCTTATGGGGTAGGGTTATATAGGACAACAATGCTTGAAAATTATCGGTATTTTGATTGGCTAGAGAAAAGGATGTCTCTAAAATGTTTAACCGTGGAACAATGTCAGGACCACTTTGGGAGCTGATAAATGGTTTATCATTACAGATCTGAGTTGGTCTCCAATTTAAAGACCATTTGTCCAAACTGTTTAATTAAGTAATCAAGTTCAAGGGAGTTAAAGGACTTGCCCAAAGCATATTAACAACAGGACTCCAATCGAAATCCCCTGTCTCTGACACCACAATTTTATTACATCAAAATGTTAAAAGAGGCTGGACAGCCAGCACAGCAATTGGGAACTGGATCTCAATTCAAATCCAGGCAGCTTACAAGTTATAAGCTTTTACATTGACTCCTTAATTGAGTTCAAGAAATTAGTGAGGTTTTCTGGTTTTATAGAAACAGGATGTAATATTTTCATGAGCTAGCATGAAATGATGTATATCAACCCCATGCCTTGCATTGTTATTATAGATTATTACAATTTCGGTTAAACCAAAAGTAATATTTCTTCTCCAACCTTATTACTTACATGTTCCATTTAGTGATCTTTACAAGGTAAAATGGGACTATAAATTCTATGGGAAAATGCAGCTGGAAGACACAGCTAAATTTTAAAGTGGATATGTATATGTGTAACACAACACTGTGCTTTCAAATCAAGGGCCTTCTGCACAGGCATTTTTGTGTGGGTGAATCCAACTAGCTGTAAGCAGTAAGTAGAGAGGAATGGGGTAGGAACTAATGTCTGAGCAGAGACAGCTTGTAAGGGTGGAAAGTCCCAGGACACAATTCCCCTCCTTAGGTTCCAACTCCCACAGATGCCCGGAGCAGTGTTTTTCATTCATGATTCCCATGAAAATGAGTAATTAGGTAATTACAATGCTATAGGGAAAAGGAAGTCCTACTTGACACAATCATTAGCAGAGTATAGTATTCTGTTTTACCTCTTATATTCAGATTGAGTCTAAATTTGGCTCCATGGTGGAACAGAGATCGGCCTGTTCTTGGGGAGACACACTTCTGGAACCTAGGCAGTGGGAGAAACATTCTGAGACCCTGGAGACCCCAAGCTTCTCAGGACCATGGCGAGCAGCTCAAGGGTGCATTAAGGCAAGACTGGATATTAACCAATATCACCTGTCACACTTAGATATAAAGTCCTGATTATGCACTTTAATATGAGTGTGCTGCAGATGCAGTTAAATGAAACTTCTGAGCCTCGATTTGTTCTCGTGTAAACAAAGGGTGATGAATCTCCTATGGACACTGAATTATTACAATGATTGAGAATGAATGATCGTGCATGTAATCTACCACAGTTGCTGCCATGTAGTATGTATTACCACCACCACCCCAGTTTATCCTTCTTTTCTGTCACCAATTAACAAGTCAATCTAGAGACTTTATTATGTATTTACTTGCAATTCTTGAACTCAAACCCACACACATTCTGAGTTTCTGCCAGTGAGGAGGCAATGACTTGCATACCAAAGAATATGTGTTTGCTAAGAGAGTGGTCCATGGGATTCCCTCTTTGAAGTTCACTCTTATAAAACACCACAAGCACAGACATTGATTGAGGTAAAATGAACCATGGATCCAGACCTCCCCATGATGTCAGCAAACTCTTGAAGAGATGTTATAAGCACTTAGAACGAAGTCTGAAGAAGGGCTGGCTCATCAGGCACAGTGCGAATGGGGACTATTTTTATTTCTTGCTCTGTTCTTTTGGGAAACTGGGTCAGCTATCTTTGATGTACTCTTCTGGAGGCTAATAACTAATGTCAGTTTTAAAACACATTATACTCAATGTTTATACTCAATGATAAAAGCTACTCTTTGCCTTACTCAGAGAATACTCTTTTGCCATGAGCAACTATCAGTTCAGAAACTCATAGCTGTATAAGCTACAGAGAGTAAGTGCTGGTTGGGGAATCAGCCTTAAATAAGACATTTGTATACTTATCTCTGAAGCTTAGGGGGCACTCAGGAAGAGGGAGAGAGAACTATCTAAGAGCTTAAGTATAGGGTAAGAATTGTTGTTACTATAGCTACCTGTGTTGAGAGGTACAGGAATAACCTAAGTCAGGCACAGGTGAGAGAAAAGGCTCATGGAGACCTACCCTTTACTGCCAGCTATTGGCTATTGACAAATTATTGGAGAGAGGAATTCATAGTCTTCAGCTGTATACCCACTGAAAACCCCATCAGTTTCTAATGGATAGTGCTCAATCCATGTTCACACAGATTTCTTTGCTTATACTCAGTGCCGCTCCCCTTGCCAAAAAAAAAAAAAAAAAAAAAAAAAAAAAAAAAAAAAAAAAAAAACATGTAAAAGATATAGATGTAAGAAAGAGATTTATAGACTAGAAGGAGCATATTAGATATTGGTAGAAGTGATATGGGATATGGTAGGGTTGAAATTGATCAGTATGCATTTTGCGCATAAGTAACATCATCTAAGAACATTGTTTTATCATTTTATTACATTTATTTATTTATTTATTTATTTATTTATTTATTTATTTATTTATTATGTGTCTTAGTTAGGGTTGCTATAGCAGTGGTGGAACACCATAACCAAAAGCAACTTGGAGAGAGAAAAGAGTTTATTTTATTCACAGTTACATATAACTGTTCATTAACAAAACCAGAGAGGGGGAAAACACATGTGGAGGAATCTAGAGACAGGAATTGATAGAGACCCACGCTTGATCACCCTGTTTTCTTATACAACTCAGTACCACCAGCCCAGTGATGGCACCATTGATTGGAACCATTCCTTTTAATCACTGAGAAAAAGCCTCCATATTATCTAGCCAGATCTCATGAAGGCATTTTCTCCATTGAGGCCCCCTCCTATCTAATTACTCTAACTTGTGTCAAGTTGACACAAAACTAACCAGTTTGTTATGTGTGGGTATGGGTGTGAGTGCTAGTATTATGACCTATGTATGGTGAGCAGAAGGTTCTTATTTTCAACTATGTGGGCCTTGGGAAATGGACGCACTTCATCAGGGTTTGAGGCAGCTACCTTTATAACACTTAGCCATCTCATCAGCTCCAATCAAACAAATTCAATTAATAAAAAGTTATACTCATTTTCCAAGGACTTCTTGTTTTAAAAATATTACAGAATTAAAGTGTCATCTGTGATTTAAAAAGGCAGTTTTTGCCCAATGATAAATTTATGTAAGGTGTATTCATTCATATTGTCTGAAATGTTTAAAGTAATAAATAATATTACAGAGCTATGAACACTAGTATAATGACCTTCATAGGAAGATACATCTGGGTGCAGTAGTGGCACAAATGTTATGGATATATTCAGTTACTTTCAGACTGGACTTAAGGTCTACTGCACAGGAGAAAATGTGTGTTGGTTCCATAAATCTGGTTAGTAACCAACAGGTAGGGAACTAAAATATTCCAAGGAAGAGGCAGCTACTATCATTTTGCTACAAGGACACAGTATCAAACTACTTTCTAAATTCTTGCCTCTCAACCACATCAGAGAAGTTTCTTGGTGCAGTGGAGTGTAGTTAATGCAGAAACTCAGAAGTAATCAAAAAGCAGAAAGTCAGAATCTGTGAAGTGTTTAACCATAACTGGGACTTCTCTACTTACCGCTTTTCTCACAAGTTTCTGCAACATTGTGGAAGCAGGTCCAGAAAAATTGTAGTAGCCTGACCCTCAATCTCAACTGAGATTATGGTTAGAGCCTTGTTAGTTTATAGATTACTTTCTCCCAAACTCACCTTCTCTTCAGAACATACAATATTAATATTTATATAAGAATATAATAGCATTTCTTATTATGATGTTTGGTTGGTTGGTTGGTTGGTTGGTTGGTTGGTTGGTTGGTTGGTTTGAGACAAAATCTCTGTATGTAGTCCTGGCTGTCCTAGACTTTGCTATATTGACAGGATTGCCTCAAACTCACAAGTGTTGGCACTAAAGATATATGCTACCATGCCAAACATTCTGGCTCTTAAACTCATAAACATCGTAAATCTGAGTATCCCTGAAGACTAGCACAAGTTCTGGTCCAGAGGTGGACTCAGTAATAAATGTATGCTCAAAGTAACTTCAGGAGATGAGTGTGGATTGCTTCCTAAGGAGGCTAAAACTGTGATAACCATCCCAGTGAAGAGTAAAGTCATGGAGGTGGGGAGGCAGTTCTCTTTGCATTGTTTCTTGTTCCTAAAGTGCAAATAGTTCCCTGCATGACCATTGGGATGTTCCAAAACCATTAGTATTCTGGGAGGTGACAAACATTTCAAAAGTTGTTCCTGATCGCTGACCTCTTGTACTTTACTTGGAATTAAACTCAGCCTATATTTCCTGCACACTTTCTCAATTCCCTATAGACACAGAAAGAAATTGCTTCCACATAGCCATCTTGCTGGAAGACCTTGACGAAGAATGTCCTGAAGAAGAAATTATTCTTCACCCAGGGGTCACTTGGTAGCTAAAACAAACTTCTTCCTTTTCGTTTAATCTGTTCTACTTCAGTGACTCCTTTTGTGTGTGTTCTTGAAGCTATTGCTTTATTTACTTTGATGGTTTCTTAACTAATTGAATACAACAGTGAGTTCTCTCTTCCTTGACTCTTTTGGATGTTTCCACTACTCCAGTGGGAAGGGTTCCCATCAGACAGCACAGCTTTGAAATATTCACTTAGAGAAACTTCTTTAAAAGTTTCTACTTTCTATAGGGCTGTTAAAAGTTTGCACACTGGGCTAAAATGCACAGAATAGGGTGATAACAGCTTTGGCTTGTAGGAAGGTTATTTTTTTATTTTTGGATCAGAGAATAACTCCCAATAGCAAAATAATGGATCTATCTTGAGGCTTGAGTTATACATCTGAGTGTAGGGTGATTTAAGAGTAAGAGTCTTTTTTTTTAATCTAAGGAAAGTACCTGCATATGAAGTTAAGTAAAAACTGAAAAATTCAAATCAGACACAAACAGTACTGTGGAGAAAGAAATCATTGACTCCAAACCAAAGTCATTGACTTCAAATCATTTCTTCGGACATTGGAGTGATTTGTTTCTGGCCCCATGGTAAGGAAATGCATTCCGCTTCCTCCCCAAGTGCGCCCATGTTTGTACTCGAGCAACTGCATAGTCCATAGATGATGGAGGTCTTTCATCACCAGCTTCAACATCAATGATCTTTCCTCATCCTCTTCCATTCCACACTCACCAGTGCAAATTTGTTTGGCAGCACATTCTTAAAAAACCATTTTGCTATGTAAAGACTTCGTGTGTAGATGCATACTTTAAGGGAAGATCTCTGTCATCTTCCTCAACAGTATTGGTATTCCTACCCAACAAGTTCCCAGAGCTCAGGGTTTTCCAGGCTTCTATGTTTAGAATGCTGTATAATGAGTCATTGTGTCCACCTGTGAGTGTCATAAACAGATGATATAAATATGCCTGCATAGTGTGACTCAGAGCACATCTCCTGTTTTAGCTTTAGTTCAAACAATCAATGTTCAGGGTTCCAAGAAACCTGTGGCTTGCAACTTCACAGCGAGTGGGAAGAGAATACCGGAAAAAAATCTAAAGCCAGTGTACCCCGTCTGTCAGTCCAGCTGTAGTGAAGGAGCCTGTGAGAAGGTGAAGTGGAGGAGGGAAGACAGGAAAATCTGTTTTCCATGTACTCTTGAAGCTGATCATTTTAAATAGGCTCCCTCAAATTTGCATTTGGATGCTATGGGAGTGGGTGGTTCCATTCGATCCCTCCCCTCTTCCTGGAATGTCTGTCTCTCCTTTTCCACGCCACTGCACTTTTCAGACTGTCCATTCTCATCCACTAGGTGTGAGCCTAAAAGTCCTGTCTAAAATAAATAAAGCCCTCCAGATCTCAGCCAGGATGAAAGCTGTCTTTTTGTGTAGATGTGACACAATACTGTACTTTAGGTTCCTTATTCATACTATCCCACTAGCCTAGGGTTTTTATGTAGTCTGTGTCCCCTTCCCATCCTGACGTAATGAATCCCTAAAGCAGTAATCTCATTGGACATAACATTTGCTATTTAATGAGCACTGTTCATTTGAATATTTGAATAGACAAACAATAAATAAAGCTAAACAGCCCTGCTAGAATTTTAAGGGGAAGATGTCTGGTTTCCCTCCCACTGCTGAGTCGGAGTCTTTCTATGTAGCTCAATCTGGCTTTGCAAGAGCATCCTCCTGCCTCCACTTTCTGCGTGCTGGAATTGCAGCATCATGACTAATGTATCTAGCTTCTTGTAGAGTTATAAAGATTGACACATCAACAAATAAATTGAACAGACACTTTTCAAATAAAGAAATACAAAGAACCCATTAATACATGAAAAATGTTGAACATCTTTAGCTATATGGGAAATGTAAATCAAGTGATACTGAAAATCTTATCTCATTCCAGTCCCAGTAGCTATAAGGAAAAGAGAAGACAACAAATGTAGGCAAATATGTTGATGGCTTAGTTATGACATTGTTGAGAGAAACATAAATTAGTATAAACCTATGAAAGTCAGCATGGAGGTTATACAACAAACTAAAATCAAAAGGACCACGTCATCCATCTGTACCATGAGTGTTTGTGTACCCAAAGGAATCCAAGCATACCAGAGAGAATTATTGTAGCCCTAGTAACAATAGCCAAGTAGTAGAATTTACCTATCAGTGAGGGAAAATATGGTCTATACATAATAGAGTTATTATTCAACAATAGGGAACAAAACCATCTCTTCTTCAGGAAATTGGATGAGACAGAAGAGCACCATGTTGAACAAAATAAGCTTGACTCATAAAGAAGTAGCATGTGCCTTATGCACATGAGGAATCTCAACAGTAAGGAGACCCACAGAGGGTGGAGAGGGAAATAAAGTAGGGTATTATGGTGGGTATGATGAAGTGCCACTGTATGTATGTATGTATGTGTATATATATATATATATATATATATATATATATATATATATATTAATTATAAAAATGGCATAACGAAGTCTATCTTATTAAATAATATGCAATAACTTTAAGATAAAAACTGACTTTTGGAAGAAAAAAGCTGTACATAGAATTATTTTTCTTGATTAAGTGATTTATTTACTTTACATCCAGATTGTAGCTTCCACTTCTTTTTCTTCTCCTAGTCCCTCCCTCTGACTACCTCCCTGCAACCTGCATGTCCTCTCATTTTCCTAAGAAAAGGGAATGCCTCCAATGGATATCAACCAGCCTTGGCATATCATATTCCAGTAAGACTAGACACATTTTCTTCTATTGATCCTAGAGAAGGCAGCCCATTTGATTTAGTGGGCTTCATTCATTTCTGAGGGTATCTCTCATAAGATTTAAACCATGCCTCCTCTCCTCTTTGGGGTCCTGTGAGATTTCTTCAGGCAAGCAGTGACTTTCTTGACTCGGACTGTGAAAGCTCAGTTGTAGCATTGTTCACATTATTCCCTCCTTCGATCCCTCCTTTCTAGGTTGCTAACTACTGAAGGTCATAAACCAGAGCTCTTCATTGTCTGCTTTTCTTAAAAAGTTGGCACAAGGCTTAGCAGAGGGGAAACACTCGTACATTCTAAAAAGTTGGAATGGTGGTAAAAAAATAAAAAATAAAAAGGAACACCTAACATATATTTATGGAAACCCCGACTATTTACCAGGTACTGTTTTGGTGTTTAGAGTTCACCAATAAAATATTTCCCCGCCGGGCATGGTGGCGCACTCGGGAGGCAGAGGCAGGCGGATTTCTGAGTTCGAGGCCAGCCTGGTCTACAAAGTGAGTTCCAGGACAGCCAGAGCTATACAGAGAAACCCTGTCTCGAAAAAAACAAAACAAAACAAAACAAAAAAAAATTCCCCATCAAACAAACATTTTAGAAGTTTTCACTTTTCCAAGAACTACATAAATGCCTTCCAGGTTTGTTTTGCTACTGTGGTGACCTAAGAAGTGAACAGGGATGGTGGGACATGCTGATGATCGTGAAGGGTTGGATTCTAAGGTTGTGATTAAGTGTCAGGTTCTTTTTATGAATTGAATGACCTCATACACTGAAAAAGTATGTTCAGTAAAGAAAACACAGGTAGTAGTGAGCGGTGGGTTTCTTTGTTTGCCTAGGGTTGCCATAGGCAACCATATTTATGTGAAGGTTCTGGTTCCTGTGCTTGCTCACTCTGCACATCTCTGAATGTCCTGAAGGCTAACGTCCTGGACAATATTGAACCAATTCTTTAGAGTGTATTAAATTAAATGTCATCTTCTAAAAAGTACCCGGTCCAATTTATTTTTTTTTTTAGAAAATAACTCCCACCTTATTACATTTAAATTCTTGTAAAATGGATTTTATGCATGTTTGTTTTTAAGCTAAAACCATTAAGATCCTATGAATCCCGTGCTGTGCCATATCTGTCTTTTTAACGATGCAACTTTAGTTGATGAGTGATTAAACAGCAAGGAGTTGCTCATTGCTAGTCATTTTGACTTTGGGGATGGTATTTGGCATACAGCAATAGGGGCTGATTACTACTCACAGGAAGACTATAGTTATGATCCAGGAAGCAAACTTTAAAGGAATAAACCTTCAAAGTTAGTTGGAAAACCTATAAACTTCTAAGGGATGGAATTTTATGCCTTATGCTATCCCAATTTTGGAAGCAGACTCTGTTTAAATCCACAGCGCTCAGCCCATTTGTATTATTTTGTAAAAAGGCAGGAGGCAACATTTTATTCTTCCAGCCCACGAAGAGGACATGTATCAAATTATTTTCAGATTTATACTGATAGGACTTAACACTCCTTAAAGGGCTATGAAGCACTGCAGACTTCATAAACAGGTCTTCGCATTCATCATTGAACTTTCCTCCTTGAAGATGAACTACAACAGCAATTATGTGCAAGATAGGGCCTCTGTAATATAGTTTAGGGACAGGGGATGAATATCCTCTAAACCAAGCTATAGGAGTATGAAGGAATTAGTTTTGATGGGTCTAATAGGATCTGAACGCTTTCCTAAGGAGGAAACAAATTAGTTAATTCTGTGTGCATGCTTGTATGGGTATGTGTATGCATGTGTGCTTTGTGTGTGTGTGTGTGTGTGTGTGTGTGTGTGTGTGTGTGTGTTGTAGAAGCCAGAGGACAAACTCAAGTATTATTTCTCAGGCAGAGCCTCAAAACTGGAAGACCAGTGTGGATTTCCCAGATCCAGCTTCCCAAAGCTAGACTTAAAAACCTATGCCACCATGCCCAGCTTTTTTGTGTGAGTTCTGAGGCTGAACCCATGTCCTGGTTGCTTTCATAGCATGTTACTGACTGAGCCATCTTCCATATGCTAGGCAGAATTTAATTATGGAGAACATGCAGTTTGCCTTAAGGTGTTTTCTAAGCAACCCATTTTTTGTTGTTCCCAAAGAGAACAATCTTTATCAAGATTATTAAGTATGATAATATCCACTTATGGACCATCATTGCTTCCTGAATGCAAAGCCTGCCACAAGAAGAAACATGCATAGATGTCACTGTAGCAATGTGGCTAGAATGAAATTCTGTAACTCGTTTTGAGTTTGGCTCTGACATTTATCAGCAGTCTAGCATAGGAAGGTTAATTAACCTCTAAAGAGACAGTGTACTTCACTACAATGTAGCTACCAACATAGCAATTTAGATGATTTTGTGAAGGTTACAGAGGTCAATGCATGTAAAACACGCTGGCCAGCTGAAAGAAAGTCACTGAATATATTAGGTCATGTCATCATTACCTCCAAAGGCTAAAGCTGACCGGACCATTTCCTGGCTGATATCCCTTCCTCCAGCAATTACTGAACTCAAAATTCCAAGATTTCTCTCACCTCTCCCAGCAATATCTAAATATAATATCCTGATATGTCAGAAGAAAAATAGAAGCTGTAACTGTCAGGACTGGGATAGAGCTCTCACGAGTAAATTAAATGTGCTGCATGAATTGTGATGTGAATTTAACCCACTAGCCAGAATGGCCCTTTTTCAATGCATCAGGTCATGTAATACTTCTACTAAAACCCTTCAGTGGCATGCATCCCAATTGTAGTAAGTGTCGATTCTTCACCAGACTCTCAGCATCCCATTTCTCCTACTCCACTGAGAGCAGCCTTTGGGTCCCTGCTTCTTCCTTTCACTCAGAAGATGCCACCTGCCTGAGGCATCTCCCCCTGCTGCTACAAAAGACAGGAGTGCTTTCTCCCAGATAAACACATGGTCTATACGTCCATGTTCAAGTCTTTGTTTGCTCTGATAGAAACTCTGATTAAAGATCACTCTGCCCACACACTGATTGCCCCAACTCTGTTTACTAGTATTGCTTCTCCAGCGTCACAGGTTTTTCCCCTGCAGCTCTGACTCAGTTTAATATTCTGTGTAATGTTTTATACTTATTATCTAGTACCCACCTCCCATTCATAAGCATGCAAAGATTTCTAATGACTTGTTCCGGTCATGTATGTCCTTTTCACAATAAGTAGATGAGTGATATTCTACTAGCTTATCCCAGTGTTTCTGAGGGTCAGGACTTCAAGTGAACCCATAAGGAAACAGAAACAGCCTAGGACAGAATACTTTTTTTTTTTTCCCCCCCCGAGACAGGGTTTCTCTGTGTAGTCCTGGCTGTCCTGGAACTCATTCTGTAGACCAGGCTGGCCTCGAACTCAGAAATCTGCCTGCCTCTGCCTCCCAAGTGCTGGGATTAAAGGTGTGTGCCACCACTGCCCAGCGACAGAATACTTTTAAATGAGTAAGGCGAGGGTGCTTCAGAAAGAGTGACGATGTGAGAGAAAACTTATTCCAAAGACTTGTTTTCCCATCTAGTTCCTAACCTCATTAACACACTAAATATACGCCTTTGCTATTCCTCTGTACCTTCGTGAAAGTTGGAAAACATTATGATTTCAAACTGTCGTTATGTTGAAAGAGTGGATAACATTTAATGAAACTGATAGTAATATTATTTTTGCTAGAATTTTTAATTTGATCATTAAATCTCCTAGAAAAAAAACAAACAAACACCACATCCCACTTTAATTTTCAATCAACCCAACATACTCAGTGAGGACTATGATTGCAATCACCTGAAATAAGGGATAGATACACAACAGACAGCAGCAGCATTCAGGTTGCTGTTCATGTTTCAGAAAGATATGTACCCGCCTTGTCCACCAGCTTCTTTGTATACAGCTAGGCACTGTAAATTAAAACCTTTTATGGCAGTCAACTTCATCCAGTTGATTTTATTTGCCAAAACATGCTTACATACTAATTTGAAAAGAGCCAGTAGGTAAAATGTATAATAGTACTGTTTAGGAATGGCATTTCTTTGTTCTTTGGCATTCACTCTTATGTTCTAAGAAAATCATTATGTTTACATGCATGTGGTTTGGATAAAATCCAAAGTTCGTAAGCACCAAGTCTTTATTTCCTATCTACCTTTGATTAGAGGACTTTTGTCTTGCCTTTGATGAAGAAAAACATCAATTTTTGGAAAAAATGAAAGTGAAATAGAATATTAGAAACTTTAAATTATTCTTGAAATTTCCCTGGTGATAGAGTTTAGCAGTTTTCTCTCTAACAGTGAAGTCTATCACAGAGCCTTTGTTTGGGTGCCTTCAAACAGAAATGGCTGTATGAATTTTCTAAAGAGACTGGTGTTAGTATCAACTTTCTCCAAATTAAAATGATTTCTCCAAATTAAAATTGCCTTCCTCAAGAAGGCAAGAGCAGGCTCATGGGACATATAAGATAAAGGAGTGTCACATGCATGGGAAGGCAAGAACATGCAGGGTACTTGAAGGCCCCACCTCAACTTTGCAGAAGCAGTATGCAGTTGCTGGTAGATGAGGCAGAACTGCAGAGAGATATATCTCAGGACTGAAGATACAAAAGTCATCAAATCATAATTCTTATGTTATTCTTGATTATCCCACAAAAAAAAAAAAACAGGGCAAGATAATCCACATGGAATTGCCACTAGCTGGTTACAGTGAGCTGGCAATGTGCATGGATCGTGACTAAGAAGAGATGCTGCTTCCTGTAAAAGAGTCAGTCAGCTCCTATAATAAGTATTCATGTCTACACAGTGCCATTTTTCAGAGCTCAGACTCTAGCTTCAATCTCCAGGGTCTCTTCTTTGAAGAATTGTGGAAATTGGCTGCAAGGTCATACATTTGATCTTTGCTTTCCAAAGCTAAATGGAGAAAAAGTGATACTGGAGTATCTGGCAATTCAATCTACTGAGTGGAAAATCTGAAATGTTGTAGTCTTCAACATTTGATTTCAGACTTAACTACAGAGATTATTTTTTTAAACTTTCTCTGCTATAACCTCTATTATATAATGCCTGGTTACAACTCTCTGCTCACAATAAATAAGCACAGAAGGACACAAGCATCTCAAATGCGGATTCTGTGCCCTGTGGGTTTGTGGGAGAACATTTTCAGTGGTTAATTTAGGAGGCCACCCACCTCTGTGGCCCTAGGTGAAGAACTTCATACCTGAAGCAGTTCCTGGTGTTTTTCATAATGCGATGACAGGTCAAACTCGAGGAAAACATCACATTTCATAAAAGTCCAATGTGTGAACTGTGGACACAAAATAACTAAGCATAAATCTTGGGCACATCAAAATATAGGATATGAAAATTCAGTGGGTCACCTTTAGATAGTAGCTAGGAAGAACACATGATATGCCTAAGAGTTTATGTATTATCTAAGATTTACTACAGAGCATATTGTGTAGGATATCTACTTATATGTAGTAAGCACTGTCCTGACTCTAGTTTGACAAATAGCAGTATTGGTATCATTAAAACATCCTATGCCAGGCAGTGGTGGCGCATGCCTTTAATCTCAGCTCTTCAGAGGCAGAGGTAGGCAGATTTCTGAGTTTGAGGCCAGCCTGGTCTACAGAGTAAGTTCCAGGACAGCAAGGACAACACAGAGAAACCCTGTCTCAAAACGAAACAAAACAAAACAAAACAAAACAATCCTGATTCCCTTGAAAGCCAAAGTAATGGATAACATGGTTGACAGTTACTTCTCTTCGCTCCATCCTCACTTTCTCTTCTCTCTGAGGTATGGTACCACTGCTTTTGTCTGCACTGTATCATGCCAAAAGAATTTACTTGTGTATCTCAAGCCATTACATCCTCAAAAGCCATTGAGGACTTTGAAGACTTTATGTTATTTAATAACAACTTGATATGGTTGACTGGTTCCTGCCTCTTCAACCCCACACCTTTTTAAATTTTGACATTATCTGGTTCCATATCTCAATCCTCCTCATTTCATGCAAAGTTTATTAAATGACAATATCCTGATTATTATGAACAATTGCAAAAGATATAAGCAATCACACTTGTCCATTTGTGAATAACTTTTGCAGCCCTGGGGTTCTTCTTATTATTATTTATTACTATTATTATTAATCATTTTACCTATTCAGTTTACGTCCTGATCACTGCCTCCCTCCTAATCACCTATCCCACAATCCTTCACCTATCCTCTCTCCCCATCTCCTCTGAGATTCAAGCTTTTTTGCTTGGGTCTTCCTTTTTGTTTAGCTTCCTTAGGACTGTGGAATATAGAATGGTACCTGTATTTTATGGCTAATATCCATTTATAAGTGAGTGTGTACTGTGCATGTTTATTTGGGACTGAGTTACCTCACTCAGGATTATATTCTCAAGTTCCATTTACTCGCCTGCAAAGTTCATGATGTCTTTGTTTTTAATAGCTGAATAGTATTGTATTGTGTAGATTTACCACATTTTCATTATCCATTCTTCAGTTGAGGAACATCTAGATTGTTTCCAGTTTCTGGCTATTGCAAATACAGTTGCTATGGACAGAGTTGAGCACGTATCTTTGTGGGATATTGGAGCATCTTTTGGATATATGGCCAGGCGTGGGATAGCTATACCGTAAGGTAGAGCTATTCTGCCCTGGAGTTTTCTATAAGAGAAAGCTATATAGAAAGGTTTGATCGTTATGGCTGTTACAATCAATTTATTTGGGGAGGCTATTCAGGAATGTGACAGTTTATAAACTAGAGATTAACTTGAAGGAAGTTTTTTTTTTTAAAGAAATACCCTTTTAAAAATGTTTTACTTGTTATTGAAAAGTTTTATATTTAAAAGTTTCAATTGCTGTCCTACCCACTTCAGATCACCCTGATGAGGCTGGTAGAAGGAAGTCCCCTTGGACAAAAAGATAGCTGAGCTGGGTATTAACCAAAGCAGCCTCACTGAGCTACCAAAACTGAAAAGAAGAGATGAACTTTTTGAACTTTGTGGACATTTTCACTGATCAGGGAAGGGTAGAATGAGTTTGCGTAATGTGCAGGTCCCTTAATGGGACTGAGAGCTGAGGGTGGCCTGAGGGCAGTATTACCAGCCATAAAGGAATTTTTCTGATCCTAAAGGGAAAGGAGAATGTTACCATTACTATTACCATAGCTCCGTGTCCTTGGGAAAATTAGTCTTCCTGTACTTTGCTTTGTACTTATAAAATAGGGACAATGACAGCATATTCACTACAGAAACTAGAGCCAGGAAGCTCATTTGGGAGGCCACTGGGATCTAGGCAATCGGAGTTTCATTCTCTGAATCTGTACCTTCGTTCACTAGTCTTCATCTTTTGAAAGATGTTATTATATACGTTTATATATATTATACATATATGTTATATATATATATGAAATACATGTAATAAAAAGTATGCTATTATATATGCTACTATATGTTATAATTTATGAGAATAAGGACCACAAGTGTCATGTAATGTCCATACAAAGACTTAAGAAAGAAATTTCATATATGTAAAGGAGCCTACAGAAGGCATCTTCTCTGTTGTTCTTTCAGGGTGGAAAAGTTTTGACTCACAAAAGTGAACATCTCACTAAATACCAATCAGAGCCCAATTCATGTTCTTTAGATTGTACCAGTCCTGAGGGCAATTGTAATGAAATAGAAATGCTTTGTATTTCTCAGGAACGTCTAATCTAGCTAAAGAAAACAACTTTATGTAGTGATTACAATTGAAGAATAAAGACTGACTATAAAATTGTTGTGTTTCTAGCCCTCTAATTAAACATTATTCATGCCCTTGTTGATAGGTTGGAACTCTTTATGCATTCTTTTGTTCCAAACAGACCTATGTAAGTACATAGCCAGCAATAGGAATTGACCAGGGAGTCCACTAATGTAGTGATTTAAAAATTTCAGAGTTTTATTTATTTATTGTTATATTTATTATCTGTATGGTTTACATGGTAGAATTATACTCGTATTCACGTTCTTTGGCCCAAATCTTTGTGGACTCCAAACCCCATTGAGACGATCTGTTGCTTAAAGCCATTTATTTATCTTCTTGTTAACAGTGTAGACGAGAAGCTATAAAATATGTGAAAGAGTAAAACCATATAGCTGGAGTCATTTGTAATAAGACTTTTAAATATTGTAGGTATGTGGTTGATGATTAAAATCCTTTTGCTTCAAAAGAATGTATTGTAATATCAGAAATTGTACACAAGTTATTACTTGGGCATACAACCTTCACAGGACCAAGGACCTCTTCCGTTGGAGTTTTCTTATCATCATTGATCTTCTTTGGAGATTAAAAAAAAAAGCAATAATGGCCACTTTGCTATATTAAATCAGTCTTTAGCTTGTTATTTTGAAGAGAAAAACTTTGATCCTAAAATTGGCTCTGCCAGCTAATAACTGTGTGGTTCTAGCTAATAGAACCTGAATTTCCATTTCTCTCTTTATTGTTATTATTATTAAAAATAGACTCTTCTCTCACGCAATACATTCTTACCAGTTTCTCCTCCCTCCACTCCTCCGTTCCTCCTCACCTCTCTTCTCCAGATCCACTACCTCTTCTTTTACCTTCAGGAAAAAAAAAAAGCAAAACCCTCTAAGAGACTACACCCAAACCTGACAAAACAAGATGTGATACAACAAGGCAAAAGCCTTCATACTGAGGCTGTACAAAGCATCCTAGTGGAAGGAAAATAAGAGTCTAGTAAAAATACTTTTCATATAAATTTGCCATCAAGTTTAAATTCAGTCATATGTATGAAGTAATTAAAAGATAGTGTTTAGTATAACACCAGACTGAAGTTTAATAAACAAAAACTAACTATAATTTTGAAAAATAGTTAAGATTTCTATTTTGAGGTAGCAGAAGTAAGGTGTACACCCTCATGTCTCCTGATTACTGAATAAGACCACATGAAACCCTTTCCCTTACCTTGTGTAATTATTCATCTTAAAGCAAGAGGCTCTGCCTTCATAAGAAAACAGAATAGAGGTAAATTAGTGGAGTATGTTTACTTGTATGCATGGAATTATCAAAATTTACAAATCATATGATTTGTGTTCTTCTAGAAGGAAATTTGAGCTTAAAATGGTTTCATATAGCTATTAACCATATTTTTGTATCCTTTCATGGATATCATCAGCAATCGGAGGTTGGTTTGGATTAACTCTAAAAAGCATACATGAGGGGAAATGATATGTAATATTGCTGGATTAATAAGACAAAGGCACAAACAGCATATTAATAGGTTTTGGATCAGGTGGCTGTACCAGCTGAGCTCAGGTATTAAACGTATCTCTGTGTGTGATGTTGCTAATTTATAGTGAAAAAACCCTGGATGGATGCCAGCATTTTCTGGGAAAAGGAAACAGTGATACAGAACCCATCTCAATGACCTTTGATGTCCAGAGAGCATTGCTTCCTGAAATACAATTATTTTCCTCTCTGACTCATCTTTGAGGATTACTCAAACTAGGTTATTTTGTATCTGAAGGCCACCAGACAGTTCAGAGAGAAGTGGAGGGGCCTTTTATTCTCTGTATTTGCATTTTCCAAACCTTAGTTGACAATTATATGGTTTGGGATTTGTAGTTATAATTGTATGGCAAAAAAAAATAATAAGAGAGTAAACCAGTCGAGGTTATGTTATGAGGCCCCTGGTGGCTCTCATGGCTGTGTGGTTGAGCCTTTGAAGTCAGTTTCAATAGACTTCCATACAAAATAAGTGTAGTAAAATGCTCCCATTCCAGGTTTCCCAGTGATACTACTTAATGTACTGGTGCAGTTTCTTATAATTTTATTTTAGAAAGTTAAATTTCACCTCTGAGAAACTTCTATTTTTTGAAAGCCGAATTCCTCTATTAGGATAAGCAAATATAGATGGTCAATATTATATTCCCACATATTTTTATTTTATATTAATAAAAGTAATTCATTAACAGGGTTTTCAAACAGAAGGAAGCAAAGCCTAAATAGCCATGGTAATGGTTCTTTAGTTTCTCTTCCTAAAGGCAATCCTTTTAAGCCTTTTCTCCTCTGTATAGAAATTTTATATAGATCCACTCATAGGCATAACATGGATCTACTCACATGCATAATGTTTCTTTTATAAAAATGGGTTCATGACTCACAACAGTGCTTTGTTTTTGTTTTTGTTTTTCTTCACCTGTATCAGGTCTTGAAAACTGTAACATTATACACATAGTTCCTCCTATTTCCTTAGCATGCCTATACCACTGTCTAGATAGACCATAATGCATCCCAGGATCTCCCTGTTCTTTTCATGGTGATATTCACAAGCGCAGTCAGACAGGTAATGCTGGTGCGGGCAACTGAATCGGGGTATTTTCTGGTCATCAGCATTCTTTTTCTTCTTCTGTGGCTGGGCCATAGATCTCCCCAGACTCTGAGCTACAGCACCACAGTGGATTCTCACTCTTTGATACCAGTGACTGGAGCATGAAAACCATCATCGCTAACAGAGTGGAAACTTGAACTTGGGCTCTGATTTCTTTAAAAGGGAAAAAAATGACATGAGCTCAAATCTCAGCTTTGCCATTGATGACCCAAAGCAATATTCCACTTCTCTGGGGCTTAGGGGCATATGTAATAGGATTACATACCCTGCAAATTCACTGACACTTGATAGGATGTTAGCTTTCCTTTCCCTAGTACCTTGCCCTGGAGGATTATCAGAGAATATGTTCACATTAAAAAGAATAGACCAGTACATTTGAATGAAGAGAGATTTAAGACACTTGTTATAATTTTAGGAAAAAGGCATAGTGTGATGGGAACCAGCATTCTCTTTAATCCTTCTTACCCACGAGATACTGAATATTAATCTACTATTAGGCTGTATTTCTCTCAAGGAAAAGTAAAACTCAATTCAGTGGGCCAAAACAGAACTATGAATACACATATCCTGCTTTCTTTCTATATAATGTGGTATTTGAACTTGTTTTAGGAGCATATTTGATGAACCACTGTTGGTATTGAATAGAAGTATGGCACATGAGAATTTCCCACTCTCATTCCTTGGTGACATCTGTCTAGTAGAATTACATTTCACCCATGGGATGCTGACCTACAGCATTTG
This sequence comes from Mus pahari, assembly GCF_900095145.1. Taxonomy (NCBI): domain Eukaryota; kingdom Metazoa; phylum Chordata; class Mammalia; order Rodentia; family Muridae; genus Mus; species Mus pahari. The sequence continues at coordinate 20,355,663 of NC_034606.1, forward strand.
CAGAACTTCTTATTTCTGGATTGTGTAATCAGCGTCCCAACCTCACTGTGTCTGGTTCAGTCTTGGTGAACCTCTTTTGCATACCCACCACCACGTCTCCTCTCTCTCTCTCTCTCTCTCTCTCTCTCTCTCTCTCTCTCTCTCTCTCTCTCTCTCTCT